>NC_069501.1:258950300-259213347 GCF_027579735.1 Bombina bombina | reverse complement strand
CATTATAATTATTAACCCCTAATCTGCCCCCCCAACGTCGCCGCAACTATATTAAATTTATTAACCCCTAATCTGCCGCCACCAACGTCGCAGCCACTATGATAAATTATTAACCCCTAAACCTAAGTCTAACCCTAACCCTAACACCCCCCTAACTTAAATATAATTTAAATACATCTAAATAAATTTACTACAATTAAATAAATTATTCCTATTTAAAACTAAATACTTACCTATAAAATAAACCATAAAATAGCTACAATATAACTAATAGTTACATTGTAGCTAGTTTAGGATTTATATTTATTTTATAGGCAACTTTGTATTTATTTTAACTAGGTACAATAGTTATTAAATAGTTATTAACTAATTAATAAATTCCTAGTTAAAATAAAGACAAATTTACTTGTAAAATAAACCCTAACTTAAGTTACAATTACACCTAACACTACACTATAATTAAACTAATTACCTAAACAATTAATTACAATTACATTAAATAAACTAAATTACAAACCCCCCCACTAAATTACAGAAAATAAAAAAAGAATTACAAGAATTTTAAACTAATTACACCTAATCTAATCCCCCTAATAAAATAAAAAAAACCCCAAAATAATAAAATTCCCTACCCTATACTAAATTACAAATAGCCCTTAAAAGGGCCTTTTGCGGGGCATTGCCCCAAAGTAATCAGCTCTTTCATCTGTAAAAAAAAATACAAAACCCCCCAACATTAAAACCCACCACCCACACACCCAACCCTACTCTAAAACCCACCCAATTCCCCCTTAAAAAAACCTAACACTACCCCCTTGAAGATCACCCTACCTTGAGCCGTCTTCACCCAGCCGGGCACAAGTGGTCCTCCAGAGGGTCCGAAGTCTTCATCCTATCCGGCCAGAAGAGGACCTCCAGACCGGCAGAAGTCTTCATCCAGGCGGCATCTTCTATCTTCATACTTCCGTAGCGGGTCCATCTTCAAGACATCCGATATGGAGCATCCTCTTCATCCGACGGCCGACGACTGAATGACTGGTCCTTTAAGTGACGTCATCCAAGGAACAGCCAATAGGATTGAGCTTGCATTCTATTGGCTGTTGCAATCAGCCAATAGAATGCAAGATCAATCCTATTGGCTGATTGCATCAGCCAATAGGATTTTTCCTACCTTAATTCCGATTTGTAATTTAGTATAGGGTAGGGAATTTTATTATTTTGGGGGGCTTTTTTATTTTATTAGGGGGATTAGATTAGGTGTAATTAGTTTAAAATTCTTTAATTCTTTTTTTATTTTCTGTAATTTAGTGTTTTTTTTCCGTAATTTAGTTTATTTAATTTAATTGTAATTAATTGTAGGTAGTTTAGGTAATTAGTTTAATTATAGTGTAGTGTTAGGTGTAATTGTAACTTAGGTTACTTTTGTACTTATTTTAGCTAGGTAGTTATTAAATAGTTAATAACTATTTAATAACTATTGTACCTAGTTAACATAAATACAAAGTTGCCTGTAAAATAAAAATAAACCCTAAGATGGCTACAATGTAATTATTAATTATATTGTAGCTATCTTATGGTTTATTTATAGGTATTTAGTTTTAAATAGGATTAATTTATTTAATTGTAGCAATTTAATTTTGTTTTATTTAAATTATATTTAAGTTAGGGGGGGTTAGGGTTAGATTTAGATTTAGGGGTTAATAAATTTAATATAGTAGCGGCGACGTTGGGGTCGGCAGATTAGGGGATAATAAATGTAGGTAGGTGTCGGCGATTTTAGGGACGGCAGATTAGGGGTTAATCAAATTTAACTAGTGTTTGCAAGGCGGGAGTGCGGCAGTTTAAGGGTTAATACATTTATTAAAGTGGCGGCGATGTCCGGTCGGCAGATTAGGGGTTAAACATTTTAGTTAAGTGTTTGTGATGTGGGGGGGGGGCTCGGTTTAGGGTTAATAGGTAGTTTATGGGTGTCAGTGTACTTTTTAGCACTTTAGTTAAGAGTTTTATGTTACGGCGTTAGCCCATAAAACTCTTAACTACTGACTTTTATATGCGGTAGGAGTCTTTCCAGGAGAGGGTCACTTTTTCAGGCGATCGTAAAACTGGCGTTAGGAAAATCCCATTAAAAAGATAGGATACGCAATTGACGTAAGGGGATTTGCGGTAAGCTAAAATCGCGGGAAAAAAAGTGAGCAGTAGACCCTCTCCTGTCTGATCGTAATACCAGCGGGCGTTAAAAAGCAACGTTGGGACCCCTCAACGCTGCTTTTTAAGGCTAACGCAAGACTCGTAATCTAGCCAAATATTTGGTCAACATCGACTTAGACATAAAGCATCAGAATCTAAAATTATGCAAAATAGAAAAAGACAGAAGGTAACGTTTATTAAGTGCTCTCCAGCCTTAAAGGGACAGTATACACAAATTCCCATATAACTGCATGTAATAGAAACTACTATAAAGAATAATATGCACAGATACTGATCTTAAAAGTCCAGTATAAAACCTTTTAAACACCTATTAAGAAGCTCCCAGTTTAGCACTTTTGATTAGGTTGACTGGGACACCCAGTGAAAGCAGACACCCCCCTCCCCCTTCCTCTGCATATGAAAAGACCCTTTACACAAACAGGAGCAAGCTGGAGTAGGTAGACAACAGTCTACATCTAAAACTTTGGGGCTTTGTTAGGACAATGTTATTTAAAAATAAGCAAAACATTTTTACAAAACAACAAACCTGTATGGGCTATATAAATGGATCATCTACAAACCATTTATGTAAAGAAAAATCTAGTGTATAATGTCCCTTTTACAGTTTCTATTTAATACTTAGTCACAGGTAGAAGAATAGGCAAATTACAAGTGACTACATCATCATCTGGAGAGGCATGGGACATTCTTGGGAATTTTGTTTTAAAAAGATATTTGAATGAAAAAGAATTTTTTTTTTACACTATGATGTTCCTTAAAGAGTTTGTATGTGTGTCTGATATTGAAATTGTAGTTTTTTATTTTAGTAGCTTTCATTTTTAGTCTCAATGCAAAAGAAGAAATGAACAAAAGCAAGGGGTTACTGAGCAGGAGGGTGTGTCCCAATAGATGATTAGCCAAAGTAATCCTATCAGTATGAATTAGTGCCTATAAAGGTTAATAAATGTGAGACAGTGTTTAGGTTTCTGATGACAGCATAGAGCCGAAACGCGTCAAACCTTTCTTTCTGTACTTGCAAGTAATTTTTACTTTTCTTTCATCCTGCTGCAAATAAAATGCTAATTTAGTGGAATGAGCTCCGCTTTTTCTTGCAAAACCAGAAATGTCCCTTCTTTTAATATTTGAGTGAGAACATAAACCATTCACTTTTTGCCATATGATGATAATGATGATAATAATAATAATAATAATAGACAAAGAAATAGACATTTGGCTGTAGCTGGAGATGGTAACCTGTGCTCCACTGTATATTAGATTCAATTCTTAAACAGTGTAATGATAGCCCTGATGGCTTTGTTGATGATGCCATGCATGAAATTACCAGTGCCATTATCCTTGACATGACAAATTGCATTGCCATTGATACTATCGATTGGGTCACATCACGTATGACTAATGACATCACAGATTACCTCAAGACCACGTATTTCTTATTTTCTGTAACTTTCAGTAAGAATGTTTTTCCATGGGAATTATTCATATGATGTTTGTAACATTGTTTTGAATGCATGGCCTGTGCAGCCAATCTATAGTTGGTAACAGAGTCGTACACAGAAAGGAGCATTTTGAGCGCAGTGCTTCCTTTGGTGCTTTCATAAGAAAGAAGGAAACTGTTTCCAAAGAGGTAAGACAATTTGTTTTCTTAATCTATAATGTCCTTATAATGTTCATTGTATTTTGAGCAGTTTTTTTTGTACCATAGTTTTCTTCAGGGTACCGTACAGCTTTATACAAATAACAAACACACAAACTAACAAAACCCCAAAAAACAAAAATAGCAACAGTCCAGGAATAGGGATGGATAGGAATCACCAGTCCTCTATTTGCATAAGCCCGTCAAACCACAATGTTCATCAAACCAAGGTTACTACAAGGACAGAGTAATGGATTGAAAGAGTATTGCCCTCTTGGTTTGGACTCTAATTGGAAAATAAAGATCTGTTTTGTATGATTTTTTAGATGCACTGGCTTGTGTAATTTTATATACGTTTAGATAGATAGATAGATGATAGAAAATATATGTGGTTTACAGCATGATAAAACCTTGATACTGATAAAACTATATGCTATTAAAGGGATATAAAAAGCACTAAAATATATTGTATATATTCTCATTTTTGTCACAATTTATTATTCATGCTTTAACAGGGTTCGAACCAGAGTCTTGCATCAGAACAGACACTATTTAAGAATGCCACATTCTCCAATACAGTTACAAATACAATTTGAGCAATGCCAGCACAATGGAAGTGCAGGGAACCTGTATCCAGGAGCGAAATTAAGGGCCTGCTACTCTGCAGACATGTAAGCCTAGTAAGGAGGGTTCGCAACAATGTTGCAGGTGAAGGGGAGGAGTCAGCCTTACCTTATTTAAGTGAGAGGATGGTCTATCCGCCTCTTTCTTCTTCCTGGAGACCTTTGAGAATCTTGTCTGTCAGGATGGTGCTTGGAAAACGGGTGTAAGTTCCTTCGAAAAGGTTCAGGGATGCAGTGGAGTCGACGACGCAGCGAGGGACACCTGCAAGAACAGAGATAAGTGATTGGGTTGCTTCTAGTGAGCCCGTAGGCCAGTGCAGTCCCCCTCCCCCTTCCCATTCCCCACCTAGGGCCCGCAGTGGAGATCCCCTCTCTTCCCGGGTTACAAGTTGTTAAGCATTCCCCTGGGGGGCAGAGCGGGTTGGAGGGAGCACTGGTGGTCCCGGGATCGGGGCCCTTATGACTTCTGGTATGGAGGCTGTTGTGGGGCTGTTTAGGGCCTTTAGCGGCTTGTTTCCACATGGCGTGGTGGGCCTGTCCCAGGCGACAAACCCTCCACCAAGGATGGCTCCTCTTCTGCCTGCTGGCATAGCTCTGGCACCGGAGGCTTGACTAGGCCCCGTCGCTGATGTCACTTCCGGTTCCGGACCTCAGGTGGGCGGCATGGATGACGTCATGTCTGGTCGGAGTGTGGAGATGTCAGCAGTGGCAAGTGCGTCAGCGAACGGAGTACCCAGGGAAAATACAGGGCAGGCAGGTAAAGGGGTATACCCAAGGCCATGGGCTCCGTTCCGTAATGCCCTGCAAAAGCTTTAAAAATGCTCAAGCAGCTTGGCACAGGAGATCAAGGGCTGGGTTTCCTTCACAAGGCAGAGGCATAGCTAGAGGGGTGGCAAGAGGAGCATCTCAATTTGGGGCTGGGGAGCAGGGAGGTCTAGGAACTTAAAAGGGGTCCTTCATAGCGGGGCATCACTGTCCAGACGACCCACAAGTGTGCGGACGGTAGACATAGCAGGTGGCAGGGTGCTCAATGCTGGTAGGATGTCTGTCAGTGAGTGTGGTGCAACAGGACAGTGAGTAGGGATTGGAGCGGCTGTGCTAGCGCCACTAGCAGAGCACGCTACACCTGTTGGGATAAATGAACTTGGTGGAGGTGAATTGAGTACAACAGTGACTGAGAGGGATGAAATGCCTGGAATGACTTCAACACCGGACACTAGTTTAACGGGGGGCAGGGGACAGACCATGGTTGGATTGGGTACTCCCCTCTCCTTTATGTTACCTCCACAGGCAGGTTCGTCTGGAAAGGACATGGCCCAGTTGGCTGTTTGGTCAGCTCAGGGAGTGAGCTATACTCAGTCGGGGACGTCACAAGCATCAACAGTGAGTGCATCTGGATCCGGAGGAGTGACCAGAGTGGCGGGGACCGGTGAGTTAGCTGCTCTTTATTCCATACAGGCCCCCTTATGGGATTCCAGCTCAGACTCAGATTCGGATAGTGGTAGGGCATTAGGTCTGGTTAATAAGGGGCAGAGGAGGATGTATAGGATGCTGCGCAGGGTAGTATCAATCCTGGGGCAGGGTGGGGGAGCGAGGGGCTACACAGTCTCAGGGGCAGTCATGCCAGGAGCGGTGATCCATTTGGCTCCCTTGCTGGGGCCTTTAGCGGGGGCAGGGCCTCAGGGGCCTCCTCAACAGGGGATACAAGGTCAGATTCAGGGTAGTGTGGCAGGGCAGATAGTCAGTGATCAGGGTGGAGCAGCTGCAAGGAAGGCGGCAGTGCAAGGGGATTCCTACCCATGTTTTGTTCATTCCTTGCATAGGCATTTGAAGCCAAAGACAGTCACAAAAATCCATGAAGGGAAACACATAAACATCTTTGAGCTATCGGCTAAGGCCTATAGGGATAAAGAGCGGAGTGCAGACGGGACAGGCCCCAAAAACGTCCGGACACTAATTAGGAGTGGATGAGGTGTTTTTGCGTGTTCTCCACCTGCCATATCGAGGCAAGGCCGGAGTTAGCTATAGACCTGTTCAAATATTGGGACATTATAGACCAGGTGCATCGTAACTTTGGAGACGGTGTGTGGAGAACTTATGATTCAGAGTTCCGACGTAAGATGGTGGGCAATCCGGTGCTGACTTTCGGATCCAAGGATTCGGATCTTTGGTCCCTGCTCGAGCATGAGCGTACCACGGCACTGGTGCCTCAACAGCAACCTGGGCCAATCAGGCAGGTTGGGGCGCTTAAACGAAGGGGCAGGGAGTACTGGAAGTATAACAAAAAACAGTTTGACAAAGGGGCATCTTGATCACATTTGCTTATACTGCGGGAGCCCACACCTGGGAGTCAAATGTCAGCATAGAAGGGATGGAGCAGCAGGCAGGGGTCAGCCAATAAGTGTTGCTGGCAACACGGGCTCCAACGCATCTGAGGCTAACCGCACTTAAGCCCTGGCTTGCGGCCTACCAGGATGGGGAGGCGGCGGAGGTGCTGCGCAAGGGCATTCAGAAGGGGTTTCGGATTCTGGTCCAAGGGATGGTTGTAGGCTCGGCTACACATAGGAAACTCAAGTCTGCGTATGAGCACCCTGCGATCCTGTGGGAGAAGCTGGCTAAGGAGCTCTCTCTGGGCAGATTTGCAGGTGATCTCCCCGTTAGGGGTAGTTCCCAAGAAGAAGCCGGGGAAATTTCGCCTCATTAAGCACCTGTCCTACCCACAGGGCGGGTAGGTGAATGACGCGATAGCTGCCTAAGTTAGCTCTGTTAGATACTAGTCCTTTGATGAAGCCATGGTGCTTGTCAGAGAAGTGGGACCCGGGGCCCTCATGGCGAAGCTGGACATTGAGTCTGCTTTTCGACTGCTGCCCATTCACCCTTCATCTTTTAGGTTGATGGGTTGCAAGTTTGAGGGGCAATACTTTGTCAACAGATGTCTCCCTATGGGTTGTTCGGTTTCATGTGCATACTATGAGGTTTTTAGCTCTTTATTGCACTGGGCCGTAGCAACGGTGGCGGGGGTGGTGTGTTAGCACACTACCTAGATGACTTCTTGTTGATACTTTCGGCCGGATGATGAGAATGCAACAGACTTATGGCGGTTATGCAATGCTTGATGGGGTAATTTGGTGTGCCGCTGGTGGAGGATAAGACCCAGGGGCCTTGTACTAGGCTCACATTTTTAGGGATCGAGATTGACACTGTGGAAAAGCTATGTCGTCTCCCTGAGGACAAAATTCAGCGTCTGCTGGGAGCAGTCAGAAGGGCTGCTGCAGCAAAATGGGTGACTGTAAAAAATCTGCAGTACTGGGTCTGTTAAACTTCGCCTGCAGGGTAATTCCCATGGGGCGAGTAATTAATAGGCGGCTGGAGGCGACGCTCAAGGGCGGTTGTGACTCAAAGGAGAGGATTCAAATCTTGGCAGAGATGAGGGCGGACCTCAGGGTTTGATAGCTGTTTTTAAAACACAACAAATGCCACAGCACTAAGAGAAAATTGCAAACAAATCTGCTGTATATATAGAGGAATCCCTTATTCCTCAGTAAGTCAAAATGGTAAAGAGGAGATTATAGAAACTGTCGAGGGAAAACATTCTCCAGATTTACTAATAATCAAATACAGCTGCGCTGCCTATATGGAAACTTAATGAGTGCAGTACCTGGCTAAAGTATGATACCCTTGGTAGGAATATATTTACATTAATATTATTAGTATATTCAATGGATTTAAAATGGATTAAAACATATAAAATTATTTAATTGATATGTTAAAAATTAAAAATCAAAATTTGAATATTTTACATGCATACAGTGATCACAATATATGAAAACATATCATATGAAACTCATCTTATAAAACATATTATGGATAACACATTACATAAAACTGATATTACATTTAGCACATCCAAATGAATTTCCAAATATAGTGTGTGGATAATCAATCCAAAAAAAGACAGAACCAATATAGTCTGTTTGAGATGGGAACTTTAGTAGACAAGTGATATGCCGTAAGTGGTTAAGCAGTTTGTTAATGGGTTCAGGCTTGTTAGGCTTGTTGTTATAAAAGCTGCAAGCTGCAAGCTGCAAACGTGGAAGACAAGAAGAGGAGACAAAGAGATCCTTTTAAACAGATGGAGATAGTTCAAATGGCAAAGGTGCACACTTTTACTTACACCGACTGCCGTAGGTTCAATTTCCTCTGCCTGTCTGGATGCTCTGATGTCCTGCCGCTCCGTTTGTAAAATTATCCGGCAATTTGCTCCAGTGGGTCAGCATTTTAATCGTAGCTTAAGTGGTTTGAACCTTAGTTTGTGTGTCTGGCTTGTTCACATCGCCATTATCCAAATGCTGTATATAGTGTGCACCTTTGCCATTTGGGAATTCATTTGGATGTGCTAAATGTAATATCAGTTTTATGTAATGTGTTATCCATAATATGTTTTTTAAGATGAGTTTCATATGATATGTTTTCATATATTGTGATCACTGTATGCATGTAAATTGGGAGCTGTTTTTGCAGCACTTTAATGGCATCCTCCTATGTCAGGAGGCTCCCATTGAGAGTCAGTCGCTTCATCTGTTTACAGATGTGGCTGGCAGTCAAGGCTATGGAGCCTACTTGGGGGTGCATTGAGTGCTGGACAGTGGCCCTCCCACGGGGTAGAGTTAGGGCTTACTCGTAACCTGACTCTTTTGGAACTTTTTCCTATTGTGGTTGCCATCGAATAGAGGGGGAGCAATCTAGCTAACAGGTCAATTGTCTTCTGGACGGATAACCTGAGCATAGTCTTCGATGTTAATCGATTGTCAGCATCTTCATCGGTAGTGGTGAGATACCTAGGTGAGTACTTAGATGCCTACAGTTCAATATCCACTTTGCAGCCAGACACGTCCCAGGCGTAAATAACATGATAGCTGATGCGCTTTCCAGATTTCAGTGGGGGTTGTTTAGGAGGTTGGTGCCTTTGGCCTCAGCTGATGGGGTGCCCTGTCTACCTTCTTTATGGCAGATTGCAGAGACTGGAAGTTGATCCTTCCGCTGGTCCAGGCATTGGTGGCTCCTTCCACATGGCGAGCATACACTCAGCATTGGTATGATTGGGGGTGTTTTTGCAGGGGGCACGAGTCGTCTCCCCAGACGAGCTCTCAAGGTCTTCTTCTTGATTGGCCCACAAGTTTGAAGGGGCAAGGGATGCAGAAGGGAGCATTGGGAAGTAGGTTGGCAGCCTTGTCATTTTTTAACAAGCTGTATGGGTTTGAGAACCACACAGCAGCGTTTCTTATTAGACAAGTAGTGAAGGGTTGGGGCCGGTCTGGGAGCAGGCGGCCTGATGCCAGGGAGCCTATAACTCTGTTGTGTTTGCATGCTCTAGTAGCCATTCTGGGTGCGGTATGATCCTCATATGAGATATGTTTGTTCCGGTGCGCTTTTTTGCTGGCTTTTTTTTGGAGTGTTACGCCCGGGGGAAGTTATAGCGTGCTCCAAAGCTAGCCAGGGCTCATGGATTCAGGTACGGCACATGAGGGTGGTGGACAGGTCCCTGATGTTGTTTATTCCTAGGTCCAAGACGGATCAAGCTGGTAAAGGAGCCTGGATCTCATTGCCACCTTCATATGTTAGGGATGTATGCCCAATTCTCTGTACAAGAGAATTTTTAACTATTAGACCGCAGAGTAGCAAGCAATTTCTGGTCCATGAGGATAGTTCCAACCTGACTAAATTTCAGTTTGCGGAAGTATTGCGTAGGGTGAAAACGATGGCAGGCTTTGGGGAGATCCACTTGACTCCTCATTCATTTAGGATAGGGGCGGTAACTACCGTGGCTGCATTAGGCTGGTCAGAGGAGATGATTAGGCATTTAGGTCACTGGAAATCTCAGAGGTTCAGGTCTCATGTTAGGCCTCCAGTTCAGGATTTGTTGCTTTCATGGTTGCTATTGCGGGCAGTCTTCAGTGGCTTTGTATGTTGGGGGTGTGGCCTTATATTGTTTAGTTGTTTATTTTAGGTGTTGGCAGAGGGCCCACTAGAGTCTAGATAGTGGATCATTCCTACATTCATGTGTGTGACGTTGCGCTTGGGTTGGTCCAACATTGTACCTAGGTTGCAATGGAGGAACTTCCCAACCCCCAAGGCTGCTTATCGCATAAGAAAGAGTCCATTTATTGGATGAGGGATTAGATATATTTTTTGACAGACCTTAAGATGGCCTTGTCTTCCCAAATAAAAATTAAAAAGGGGGGGTTCGGTTAAGGATGTTACCCATAGTAAGGGTGGTGTCAAGAGTCCTGGCTCACCCTAGGTGAGGGGTTCTCTTGTGGCAAGAGGTCATAGCCCAAATTTCAGTACAGGGTCCGCAGGGGTGACAGTTGGGCTAATGGGTGGGGCGATGTCCTCAGATCATGTCCTGGGAGTGCCCCGCTCCACGGGCATGCCGGCTGAAGATCCTCTAGGGCGTCTGGTACCATTTGATAGGGGCGAGATTCTGCAGGGTCCGCCCATGCTCAAAAAAACGGGTCATGACCTCTGGTCATATGGGGTTTTAGATAGCCTTGTATGCCTCCACCTATGTTTATTGTTTATTAGTTATTTATTTATGATAAATAAATGTGTCCGAACCTGGCCTTTAACCCAGCCCTGTGTGTTTGTGTTTATTTGTAGATTTATAAGTTAGTGGGAGGTATTAGGTTGTAATGTCGAGTAGGAGCTAAGCCCTTATGGAAGTGCAGGGAGCCTGATCCAGGAGCAAAATTAAGGGCCTGCTCCTCTGCAGACATGTAAGCCTAGTAGGGGGGGTTCGCAACAATGTTGCAGGTAAAGGGGAGGAGTCAGCCTTACCTTATTTAAGTGAGAGGAAGGTCTATCCCTGCCTCTTTCTTCTTCCTGGAGACCTTGGAGAATCTTGTCCCTCCCTTCCCCTTATTAAAAAAAAAAAAGAAAATTAAGAAGATAATGTTGACAGTGAGTTTTAACACTGATATAGACCTTTGAGCAGTTTGAGGGGTGGCGGCAAAGTCGAGGGTGATGGCTTCCATAGGGTTGCTGATCTGGGATAGGCAGTTATAGGGTTAGTTGGCCAAGTCTTAGTAAGCCCTTCCCCATTTAGCTAATTTTGACCCTCCCCTGGGGTACATTGCTGTATGGCTTTAAACACGGGTGCTTTATTGGTTGGAGTGGTCTGGCGAACATAGATCTCCTAACGGCGAGAGGTCATGGCCCAAATTGCAGTACAGGTTCCGCAGGGGTGACAGTTGGGCTAATGGGCGGGGTGATGTCCCCAGGTCATGTCCTGGGAGTGCCCCGCCCCACGGGCCTGCCGGCTGAAGATCCTCTAGGGCGTCTGGTACCATCTGATAGGGGCGAGATTCTGCAGAGTCCGTCCACACTCAAAAAACCGGGTCATGAGTTAGTGGGAGGTATTAGGTTGAAATGTTGAGTAGGAGCTAAGCCCTTAAAGTTCTTAAGTACTAACATTTTTTAAAAACATGAAGCAATCAACTTGTTTCACCCTTCTTGAGAAAGTCCACATTTTCTTCCCAGTACAGTTTTATGTCCCTTTAAATGCTAATTATGGATAGACAACTATTTCAGCACAATCAATAAAAATAACAAATGTTAGCAACATTAATTTATTCTAAATTAATATTTATTCTAAGTAAATGTCATATGTTTGCTGAACATTCATCAATGCAACCCCCCACAAAAAAACTGTTAATGCATCCTTCGAATATTCCAATGTTAACATTTAAATATTGTTTCTTATTGCTATCAAGTAAGTACTGAATTAATAATGACATATAATATTCTGATGTTACATTTAGATATTGAAAGTTGTGTTTGATATTTGAACATTCAACATTTAGAAATTTACATTCAATACTATTCGATTCGTAAAAGCATTCAAATAGTAGAAAAAATGTTCCCTCTGTGAAAATTCTTCTATTTACCAATCCCTAAATGCTAAATTGTACTCAGCAGTAAGAGTTGAGTTATACATAATGTTGAATTTTCATATTATCATTTAGATTTTTGGAGGAATTTTTTTTTTTTTTTTTAGATACTTAATAGTTGCTAAATCTGCATTTCAAACCTTTTAAGAAAAAGTTCAAGATGATTTATTCAAAAAGCTGAGAAATTGTAAGCTTTTTTTATCCTCTGATGTCTAAACACATAGACAGCAAAAAATATTTTGTGAATAATGCAATTCCCTAAAGTGCATTTGACTCGTAAACCTGATACACTATGATCAGCTTACTTGTTTCAGCTGTACCACTTACTTGCAAAAGCAATAAGTTCACTGGAGAGACTGGAGCTGTCTTGATACGTTTAAATATTTTATCAAGGCTACAATTACAGATAATAAAAACCTGAAGGGAAAAGCATAATGTTTCCTTGAATGATTAGAAATGATTAAATATAGTAAGTTAAAATGACAAACAGAAATTGATTTGTATATTTCTCTCTATATTTTTTTCTTTTACAATAACACAGTTAAACCTATTTCTTTATAATTGAGGAAGCAAAAAATGTCTTTAAACACCATTTCTTTTTTTATCAAGGCTGTTTTATAGGTTATGTGTACATAATAAAGAAACACAGACGACAATACAGAGATAAAGTGTGATTGTTCAATTTACCTTTGTTTTATTTATTTGAAATGTGCACAGCTTTCAGTTTAGTTTGCATTTGTATTATTTCTTGGGTGAACCAAATGTCTGTTGGGAGATTTTAATGGCCTAGATTTAATAAAAACCCATTTGTGAAACTAATATCTCACGGGAAAACATTGCAACTTGAGAATTGCGGCATTTAAACAGATTTGTACCTGTCCCTTGTCACAGTCACGAGTTGTATACAAGAGACATTTCATTATTGCTCACCATTAAAACAAATGTGTAAACTATTGGCTCCATTTCTGAAGCTGCGATGGCAGCGTTGGAGCGCCTTCGGTTGCAAGCTCATACAAGCAAGCCTGCAGCCACGAGTTAAAAAGCAGTGAGTTTTTAGACCGCTGCTTCATAACCCATTACTCCAACTCTTATATGGCGCATCTAAATCCCCCCAGTCTTTTCCGACCAGGGAGATTGATAGTCCCTGCTTGCTCAAGCATAATGCAGCCCACTAAACATTATGCCAGGGCAGACAGGGGTGCAAAGATGTATGCCCCTGTCCGCCCATTTTTTGTTCAATCTGGGCCCACATATTTTCACCTAGAGATAAAGTTATGCACAACGTTTAGGCATTTAACAATACCTTTTTAAGTAAGCAAACAAATTAAACACTTGAGGGCAAAAATAAAATGCTCTAATCCACAAAGTGGTTACCACATAGTTAAGATAAGCAATAGAGCAGAGCAGAACATGGCTACAGAGCCAATCAGGGGCAGTAAATGTTCATAGCTGCCAATCATAGTCTGTGTTCAGCTGAGGACTGTCAACACTCTGGATCTGACTTTAACTACGTTTAACCTGGGTTTTATACGTTAAAGGGACAGTAAAGTCAAAATTAAACTTATATGGAGTGGATAAAGCATGACATTTTAAATAACTTTCCAATACTTCTATTATCAATTGTGCTTAGTTCTCTTGGTATCCTTTACTAAAGAGTAATCATAGGTGAGCTCAAGAGCGCGCATGTGCGTTTACCCTTCTGGCAGCAGTGTTTGCAACAATGTTTATAGTAATGTTATACATAGTTGCAAACACAGCTGCCATATAATTATACAGACACTCTAGAACAGCAGAGTTTGCAACTATATATATTATTATTATAATCGGTTATTTGTAGAGCGCCAACAGATTTCGCAGTGCTAATAATATTGATTAAGCATTTTTGCATGATGGCTATGGACACGTGCACGCTCCTGAGCTCACCTATGATTACTCTTTAACAAAGAATACCAGGACTAAGCATAATTGATAACAGAAGTAAATTGGAAAGTTGTTTGAAATTGCATGCTCTTCTGAAATCATGAAAATTTAATTTTGACTTTACTGTCCCTTTAAAGAAAAAGTTATCTTCAAGCATTTGTGCAATAATAAAATTCTTTAATACATCAGAGCATCGTATTATTGATTCACTGACATTATCTAAACTATAGTTTTCTTTTCTATCTCTTTAAACCATATATCACTAATTTAAACAAAATAATATAATGTAAGTTAAAATTTGAACATTTTATATTAAACATTTTTATTCTACATATTATCTCTAAATTCCTATGATAGATTTAAATTATTGTTTAATGTGGCCACTGATGGGAAACCCTTATAAGTGGGATATTCTACAAGAGTTCTGCTTATACCTCAGTATATTTTCAGTGAGAACCTGGGAAGGAACAACCTTTAAACCTACAGCTGTCTAATTGTCTTCCTGATAAGCTTGTGGTGGGAAAAAGGTAGCGATCTTTATTTAATGTCATTTGCTGATAAGAGTGTTTGTCATGAACAATGCTATCTTAACTATGTAATACAGAATTATAAAGCAGTCAGTAGTCAAAATAGATAAATGACGTGATTGCCAAACTGGTACTCAGTTGTGATACTTTTTAATGAATTAAGTGTCACTTGAAGGTGAAAAACTCTGACTTTATATGTTTTTCCTATACAGGAAAGTGATGATTCTGATAGAGCAGTGGTAGGCAAACAACGGCCTAAGGGACAAATGAGGCCACAAGCTAAGAATGTTTTTTTTTTACATTTTAAACGCTTAAAAAATTCAAAAGTACAATAATATCTTGTGACAAGAAAATTGTATGAAATTCACATTTCAGTGTCTGTAAATAAAGTTTTATTGGAAAGCAGACAATCTTATTTATATTTATAGCCCTGTGGAATCTGTTGGCGCTCTACAAATAACTGATAATAATAATAATTTATATATATATATATATATATATATATATATATATATATATATAATATATAATGTCTATGGCTGCTGAGTTGAGTAGCTGCAACAGAGTCTTCTGGTCGCTTTGCACATCTGTTTGGCGCACTACAATACGCGTCAACTTGAGATTCCCAACTTCAAGAAAAGCAATGGTCAGAACATTTGTATTGCTTATCACAGCAGGATTTCTTCATAATAATAAAAAAACAAAAAAAATAAAAATGAGGATGCAACTAAAGAAAGTTTCCATGTTACTCATTTGTTTGTCATATACTTTTTTTTATTTTCTCTATAAAAATATGTGGACATACTTGATCATTTGCTATAGCTACATAATATCCTCAGTTTTGCATCTTTACTATAAGCAACCAATCTTTACTATAAGCAAAAACATGATCCTTTATTTGACAAAAATCAAACATAGTAAAAAAAAATAAAAAAAAAAATAAAAAGGGACATTGTACACTTTGCATAAATGTTTGGTAGTTCATCCATTTATATAACCCACCTGGTAGTGTTTTCGTACAAAATATATAATTTTGCTTATTTTTTAATAACATTGTGATGATTTTCAGATTCGTAACCAAGTCCTACAGTGTCAGATGTATGCTGATGTCTACAGATTCCTGCTGGCTCCTGTTTATATTAACTGTCTTTTTCATATGAAGGGAAGAATGGGTATTATTATTATTATCAGATATTTGTAAAGCGCCAACAGATTCCGCAGCGCTGTAAACATAGTCGGTGTACAGGATAGATTTTGTAGGGGTCAAGTTGGTAGAGGGCCCTGCCTAGAGTTTCACTGTTGTAGTCGGCTCTTATGAAGCGATCTGTGAACAGCTGGGCCCATAGGCTTACATTCTAAGAGGTTCAAAGGGAAAGCAATGGAGTTAGGAAAGGTTAGTGTTGGTTGTATGCATCCCTGAATATAGAGTTTTTAGGGAGTGCTTGAAGCTGTTAAAACTAGGGGAGAGTCTTATGGTGCGAGGCAGGGAATTCCACAAGATGGGGGCCAGTCTGGAGAAGTCCTGTAAACTGGAATGTGAGGAAGTAACAAGAGAGGAGGGAGGAGGAGATCCTGAGCTGATCGAAGGGGACGGGAGGAAGAGTATCTAGAGACAAGTTCTGAGATGTAGGGGGGAGCAGCAGTTCAGAGCTTTATATGTCAGGGTGAGGATTTTATGTTTAATCCTAGAGGCAAGAGGAAGCCAGTGAAGGGATGGGCTGTCTGCCCCTTTCACTGGGTGTCCCAGCCTAACCTCACCAACAGTGATAAACTAAGAGCCTCTAAGTACTTTTTAAAGGTTTTATACTGGATTTTTAGATTAGCATCTGTGCATATTATTCTTTATAGTATTGTCTATTACATGCAGTTATATGAAAATCGGTGTACACTGACCCTTTAAGGCAATAGTCTGACTGATTTCAATCCTCTACAGACTGTATTCCTATGCCTAAAATATTTACTATCTGGTCCTTTACAGAACAAGTTTGCTAACCCTTGAGATGGAGCATACAATTTTTAAAAACCTTTTCCAGTCTGTAAAACCTTTTATTATAAAATGTACCTCTTGGCATCCTTTATGGAGACTTAGCTCCTTCCTACAAAAGCATATGCAGGTTCCCAGGTAGGCTTAGGATCCTGCACGTCTTGATCACTGTTTGAATAACATTGTTACAAACAATTTGCAAACACTGTTGTCACATAGTGATTAAAGTTATTGGTATTGTATAATTGATTTTAAATGTATTACGTAATGAAAAGTATTACAAAAGTATTACAGTAGTATTACAGTAGGACTCGCCTATGGTCTTTGCCTTGATATATTGTCAGGGGAACCTACATGCTTTGACCAAACTATGGTATTAAAGGGAAAACATGTTGAATCAAAGAAAACATACAAAGAAGCAGACAATGTAAAAAAAAAAAACCATGAATGAGCTGACTTCATTAAAAGACCAGTAAATATAGATACATAGTAAATAGTTGATTTGCATAATCAACAAATGCATGATAAAAAGACAATGCAACAGCACTTAGTCTGAACTTCAAATGAGTAGTAGATTTTTATCTGACAAATTTCAAAGTTATGTCTATTTCTACTCCCCCTGTATCATGTGACAGCCATAAGCAAATCACAAATGCATATACATTTATTCTGTGAGTTCTTACACATGCTCAGTAAGAGCTGGTGACTCAAAAAGTGTAAATAAAAAAGACTATGCACATTTTGTTAATAGAATTCAATTGGAAAGTTGTTTAAAATTGCATGCTCTATCTAAATCATGAAGTTAGACTTGAGTGTCCCTTTAATGCTAGAGAAAGTCAGCTCAAGTTTCCCTAGAAGATTTAAGACATCAAGCTTTAAATGTTTTACTGTAAAGACCACATCCTACTTATGGGGCTGCAGCATTAAAGGGACACTCAATCAAAATTAACCTTTCATTATTCAGAAAGGCATGCAATTTTAAACAACTTTCCAATTTACTTCCATAAACAAAATTTACACAGTCTTTTTTATTTTTATTTTTTTTTTATCTTTTTTATTAATACAAGTAAAAAAAACACAAAAAATAACACTACATTTTCGTGAGAATAGCAATTCTCAAACAGGTATATATAGTACATTATAACATCATTTTCAATTTTTCAACATTTCCATCTTTTTTTTTTTTCTTTCAGCATTTTTAATTTTTCAACATTTCCATCTTTTTTTTTTCTTTCAGATCTAATTCTACTAATTTACTGGCTAATTATATCTTTAAAAGAATACTATTCTATCTTTTTTTCCCCTGTTTTTCTTGTGTAAGAATCTATGGCCTAGATTTAGAGTTTGGCGGTAGCCGTGAAAACCAGCGTTAGAGGCTCCTAACGCTGGTTTTAGGCTACCGCCGGTATTTGGAGTCAGTCAAAAGGGTCTAACGCTCACTTTTCAGCCGGACTTTTCCATACCGCAGATCCCCTTACGTCAATTGCGTATCCTATCTTTTCAATGGGATCTTTCTAACTCCGGTATTTAGAGTCGTGTCTGAAGTGAGCGTTAGAATCTAACACAAAACTCCAGCCGCAGAAAAAAGTCAGTAGTTAAGAGCTTTCTGGGCTAACGCCGGTTTAAAAGCTCTTAACTACTGTGCTCTAAAGTACACTAACACCCATAAACTACCTATGTACCCCTAAACCGAGGTCCCCCCACATCGCCGCCACTCGATTAATTTTTTTAACCCCTAATCTGCCGACCGCCACCACGTTATCCTTATGTACCCCTAATCTGCTGCCCCTAACACCGCCGACCCCTATATTATATTTATTAACCCCTAATCTGCCCCCCACAACGTCGCCCCAGCTACCTACAATAATTAACCCCTAATCTGCCGACCGCACACCTACGTTATACTATGTACCCCTAATCTGCTGCCCCTAACACCGCCGACCCCTATATTATATTTATTAACCCCTAATCTGCCCCCCTCAACGTCGCCTCCACCTGCCTACACTTATTAACCCCTAATCTGCCGAGCGGACCGCACCGCTACTATAATAAAGTTATTAACCCCTAATCCGCCTCACTAACCCTATAATAAATAGTATTAACCCCTAATCTGCCCTCCCTAACATCGCCGACACCTAACTTCAATTATTAACCCCTAATCTGCCGACTGGAGCTCACCGCTATTCTAATAAATGTATTAACCCCTAAAGCTAAGTCTAACCCTAACACTAACACCCCCCTAAGTTAAATATAATTTAAATCTAACGAAATAAATTAACTCTTATTAAATAAATTATTCCTATTTAAAGCTAAATACTTACCTGTAAAATAAACCTAATATAGCTACAATATAAATTATAATTAATTCGATCAGCCAATAGAATGCGAGCTCAATCTGATTGGCTGATTGGATCAGCCAATCGGATTGAACTTGATTCTGATTGGCTGATTCCATCAGCCAATCAGAATATTTCCTACCTTAATTCCGATTGGCTGATAGAATCCTATCAGCCAATCGGAATTCGAGGGACGCCATCTTGGATGACGTCCCTTAAAGGAACCGTCATTCTTCAGTTGGACGTCGCCGGAAGAAGATGGGTCCGCGCTGGAGGTCTTCAGATGGAGCCGGTCCTCATCGGATGAAGATAGAAGATGCCGCTTGGAAAGATGGTTGCCGGTCCGGATCTACTCTTCTTCCCGGATAGGATGAAGACTTTGGAGCCTCTTCTGGACCTCTTCAGCCACATGATGGATCGCCAGCCCCCGCTTGGGTTGGATGAAGATTTTGGAGCCAGGACGGATCGGTGATACCCGGTGAGGTGAAGACAAGGTAGGAAGATCTTCAGGGGCTTAGTGTTAGGTTTATTTAAGGGGGTTTGGGTTAGATTAGGGGTATGTGGGTGGTGGGTTGTAATGTTGGGGGGGGTATTGTATGTTTTTTTTACAGGCAAAAGAGCTGAATTCTTGGGGCATGCCCCGCAAAGGGCCCTGTTCAGGGCTGGTAAGGTAAAAGAGCTTTGAACTTTAGTAATTTAGAATAGGGTAGGGCATTTTTTATTTTGGGGGTCTTTGTTATTTTATTAGGGGGCTTAGAGTAGGTGTAATTAGTTTAAAATTGTTGTAATATTTTTCTATGTTTGTAAATATTTTTTTATTTTTTGTAACTTAGTTCTTTTTTATTTTTTGTACTTTAGTTAGTTTATTTCATTGTATTATTTGTAGGTATTGTATTTAATTAATTTATTGATAGTGTAGTGTTAGGTTTAATTGTAGGTAATTGTAGGTATTTTATTTAATTAATTTATTGATAGTGTAGTGTTAGGTTTAATTGTAACTTAGGTTAGGATTTATTTTACAGGTAATTTTGTAATTATTTTAACTATTTTAGCTATTAAATAGTTCTTAACTATTTAATAGCTATTGTACCTGGTTAAAATAAATACAAAGTTACCTGTAAAATAAATATAATCCTAAAATAGCTATAATATAATTATAATTTATATTGTAGCTATATTAGGATTTATTTTACAGGTAAGTATTTAGCTTTAAATAGGAATAATTTATTTAATAAGAGTTAATTAATTTCGTTAGATTTAAATTATATTTAACTTAGGGGGGTGTTAGTGTTAGGGTTAGACTTAGCTTTAGGGGTTAATACATTTATTAGAATAGCGGTGAGCTCCGGTCGGCAGATTAGGGGTTAATGTTTGAAGTTAGGTGTCGGCGATGTTAGGGAGGGCAGATTAGGGGTTAATACTATTTATTATAGGGTTAGTGAGGCGGATTAGGGGTTAATAACTTTATTATAGCGGTGCGGTCCGCTCGGCAGATTAGGGGTTAATAAGTGTAGGCAGGTGGAGGCGACGTTGTGGGGGCAGATTAGGGGTTAATAAATATAATATAGGGGTCGGCGGTGTTAGGGCAGCAGATTAGGGGTACATAGGGATAATGTAAGTAGCGGCGGTTTACGGAGCGGCAGATTAGGGGTTAAAATAATATGCAGGGGTCAGCGATAGCGGGGGCGGCAGATTAGGGGTTAATAAGTGTAAGGTTAGGGGTGTTTAGACTCGGGGTACATGTTAGAGTGTTAGGTGCAGACGTAGGAAGTGTTTCCCCATAGCAAACAATGGGGCTGCGTTAGGAGCTGAACGCGGCTTTTTTGCAGGTGTTAGGTTTTTTTTCAGCTCAAACAGCCCCATTGTTTCCTATGGGGGAATCGTGCACGAGCACGTTTTTTAGCTGGCCCGCGTAAGCAACTCTGGTATCGAGAGTTGAAGTTGCGTTAAATATGCTCTACGCTCCTTTTTTGGAGCCTAACGCAGCCATTCTGTGGACTCTCAATACCAGAGTTATTTAAAGGTGCGGCCAGAAAAAAGCCAGCGTTAGCTACGCGGGTCGTTACCGACAAAACTCTAAATCTAGCCGTATGTGATTAAGGGAATAAGGCAATGAGAGGGAGGGAAGAAAAAAATAAATAAAATAAAAAATAGAATAATATAATGAATTAATTTAACCTCTCTATTCTATTCCTCTCCCCCTCCTTCCACTCATCATACTATAGAATTCCATTCACCTCTAATTTGTGCTTCCAGAAAGTATTCTGTATTCCTAAAAGGGTTTAAAATTTCCTTTTGAGATTCTATTGGTTGATTTTTACTAGAGAGACCATTTTTCAAAAAATATTCCAATTCTGTTATTTACGTCTGCCATGGTATCCGTTCTTTCTATATTGATCTGTTGCATTATAGTTTTCTTTAATTGTCTGATCGTAGGTTTCTTTCTTTTTTCTATCCAAAATTTGAATATTAGCTTTCTTGACAGTAATATAATCATTGTTATTAATTTAGTTTCGTCTTTTTTTATATCTGTAGGTAACTTAAAGATCAAAATGTTCTCTACTTCCAATGTTATTTTTTTTTTGACGATTTGTGATATAAGTGTTGCTACTTGATACCAAAATTGTCTAATCTTTGGACAAAGCCAGATATAATGTATTATATCCGGTATGTTTTTATTGCATTTTATACATATTGGTTTGGTTCTACTATCCCATTTTGCTCTCCTTGTGGGTGTAATATAGTCATGATGCAATAATCTTACATTGGATTCTCTTATCCCCATGTCCAGTGTTGATTTTTTCACTATCCTTATGCAATTTAATATTTTTTCTTCGCCTATTTCTATATTAATGGTCCTACCCCATTTCCCTGTTATATTCTTTATACACAATTTTGATTCTTTCTTTATTAGTTGGTTATATAGAGTTGATAATTTGTATTTTGATTTTTTACTTCTTTCAATAATGCTCTCCATTATCTTTTCTGTTGTGTTTCTCCCTAACTTCTCTTCTTCTGTTTTAATAAAATGTTTGATTTGTAAATAAGGTAAGGTTTGTCCCTTAAAGGTGTCTATTGTGTTTGATAGCTCCGTTAGTGTTTTGATTTTTCCTTCCACTTTGTTCATTACATCTTTCACTTGTCTAATTATTGGGTTGCCATCTTTTCTTTTAAAAGGGAAATAATTTCCTGGTTCAAATCTAGGATTACCCTGTATTGGCATGTACTTTATGATCTCACTTCTTGTTTCTATTTGTTTGTTAATTTTTTTCCATGCCCATAGCGTGTCTTTTATCATAACATTATTCTTTTGTTCCTTCGTTAATTCCCTTGCCGAGGCAAATAGTAAAAAGGATAGCTTCACTGGATTAGCAAATTTCTGTTCTAATTCTGTCCATACTGTCTGGCCCTTACCCGTAATCCATTCTATTGCATATTTTAATAAAATTGCCCAATTATAATACTGTATATTAGGAACTCCTGCACCTCCTTGTTCTTGCGAGGCCTGCAATTTTTTTAAACTTATCCTTGGTTTTTTATCTTTCCAAGTGAAGTTTTTAATTATTTTATTTATATTTAATAATTATGTTTTTTATTAAAAATGGTAGCATTTCCATTGGGTATAATAACCTTGGTAATATCATCATTTTAATTTGCTGTATTCTACCTGTCAAATTTAAGTATAGTTTACTCCATATTCCGAGATCTCTTTTTATTTGTGTAATCAGCGGGTGGTAATTTATCTTGTATGTCTTCGTTGGATCATTATTTATTTTTATACCCAGGTATGTTATGTAGTCGTTTTCGACTTCAAATGGGTATTTCCTATTATCTTTTCCTCTATATAGCCAATCGATTTTGGATTTTGCTATATTTATTCTGTAACCCGACAATTCTCCATATTGTTCTATGTTTGAAATAATCTGACTTATATGTTTTTGCGGGTTTGAGACGAACACCATAAGGTCATCTGCATATAAAGCTGCTTTTATCTCTAGGTCTTCGATAGTAATGCCAAACGGTATTTGTTTCAATAAATGTATTAGTGGTTCTAATGATAGGTCAAATAATAATGGTGATAGCGGGCAGCCTTGCCTGGTGCCACGAAGCAGTGTTATAGAATTAGATAATTCTCCATTTATTATTATCTGTGTTTCTGTTTTAGTGTATAATTTTGTAATGAATTTTAGAAATGAGCCGTTAAAATTGAATTTCTTAAGTGTAGTTACAATGTGTTCCCATTCGACTCTGTCGAAGGCCTTCTCCGCGTCCAAGGACAGCAGGAAGGCCTCCGACAGCTTCCCCTCTGGTCCTTTCTCTTTATTTAGTCTATATTTTTCTATTACCTGCAATATAGTCCTGACGTGCGTTGTAGATGATCTTCCATTTATAAAGCCCACTTGTTCTCTTCCTATAATGTCTGAAATAATATTGTTCATCCTTTTAGCTATTATCTTCATGAGAATCTTGTAATCAGTGTTTATTAATGATAGTGGTCTGTAAGATTGTGGTAGAGTTGGGTCTTTTCCCTCTTTTGGTATAACCACTATATTTGCTGACTTAAATACTTGTGATATTGGGCCTTCTTCATTATACATGTTTATAAATGTGTTATATAGTGGGTCTATCACTTTATCTGCTATAGTTTTATAAAAGTCTATGGGAAGACCATCTGGCCCTGCTGCTTTTGCTACTGGCAAATTCTTTATGGCATTTGATATTTCATCTTTTTCTATTCTTGCATTTACCATTTCTTGTTGCTCTTTAGTTATTCTGGGTAAGTTTATTTTTTCCCATATATTCTCGTTCTTATTATCTTTGATCTTTTCTGTTTTATAGAGCTTTTGGTAATAGTCTCTGAATGTTTCCATTATTGTCTCTTTATCTGTACTCATTTCTTTTCCTTTTAATATGGACATTATATTATTTTTAGGTTTTTGAATTTTTGTAATTGCTGCTAAATACTTTCCGGATCTGTTGCCCCATCTATAAAATTTCCCACTATTCCTTCTTATGTCATTTTGAGTTTGTTCCATAATATGTTCATTTCTTTTTTTTTTTACTTGAAAGTATCTAGTTAGGTTTTTTGTGTGTGGGTGTTTCTCTGCATTCCGCATAAGCTTGCGCTAATTCTTCTGCTAACCTTCTATCTTTACTTATTCTTGTCTTATTTTGCTGTATTACGTAAGATGTAATGTCTGCTTTTAACGTCGCTTTAGCTGCTTCCCAATATATTTGTGGTTTGCTAATGTGTTCTATATTATTTGTTTTATATTCGTCCCATTTTTCTTCTAAATTTTTTTTAAATTTTATTGAGTTATTCAGATAATTTGGATAAAAAAATCTATTTTTTTTTCTTTTGTCTTGTTTGATTCATTGTCATTAATACTGGGGCGTGGTCAGATATAGTCATTTCTTTAATCGTCACATCTGTTATGTTTCTACAGAGACTTTTAGAAGTCAGTATGAGGTCTATCCTCGACAATGTGTTGTGTACCCTAGATATATGTGTATATTCCAGGCTATCTGGGTTTGTTATTCTCCATACGTCTTCCACTCCCAGCGTGTTAATAATATCGTTTATTGTTCTTTCCTCATATTTGTTTGTTTTCCCATTTATAATTTTCTTTATACTATGCTTTCTCTTTCTGTCTATTTGTGTCTTTGGGGCCATATTGAAATCCCCTGCCATTATTATGTCCATGTTTGTGAACTGAATTAACTCTTTCTGCATATTCTCCCAGAATTTCTTATCTTTTTTATTTGGGCCATATACATTACAGATTAAAATTTCTTTGCCATCTATCTCTATTGCTATAATTATATAGCGACCTTGCTGGTCTATTTTAACTTTCTTTATTTTGTAATTTAGATTTTTACTAATCAATATAGCCACTCCTCTAGCAGACTTCTTGTATGAGTAATATACTTCTTTGACCCAACTTTGTTTTAATTTGATATGTTCTTTATCATTTAAATGTGTCTCTTGGAGGCATGCAATGTCAATATTAAGTTTTCTTAATTGAGTTATAATTGCTTTTCTTTTAATGGGGGAATTAATTCCCCCTACATTCCATGTTATTAGTTTAATCATTCATATAGAAATTTACTAAACTGTTAATCTCTTCCTGTTTTACCTATCTATGATAAACCACTTCCAATGATCATCAACAACTCATGCAGTAGGTAAGGAGTAAATGGGCAGAGGGGGAGAGAAACAGATGGGGGAAGAGGAAAAAAAAAAAAGCTATATTTGTTCTGCTATATCTCATTTATACTATGCTTTGTAATACAGTTCAGCATTGATGAGCTGTTTTTCATCTTTTTCTTATATCACAATTGCAATTTATCTTAATTTCCAATAAAGCATTTACTTTTAAGCCTAAGGCGTCTGCTTTCAATTTGCAAGATAACTTAGCTTTTAATATACATCAGTCTCTGCCATATATCATGGCTTTACATTTATTAACCGCATCATCATATTTAGTTTCTTTTCCCCCTTTTTTCTCTCCTCTCTCCCCTCCTCCCCTCAATTGTTTATATCTGTGACGCTCTAGCACAGTCCGTCAATCAGCAAAGAAAGAGAGGAGGAGAGAAGAGAGGTACAAAAAGTGAAATGAGATAAAACACAAAAAAAAAAAAAAAAAAAAAAAATAAAAAAAAAAATATAAGTGTAGAGAATTTTATCAAGCTGGAAACCGTGTGTTTTAGCCTTATTTGCCTTGTTATTTAATCACTTCGTCTCTTGTCTTATGGCAATTTATATATCGTGCTCTGTTCATCATTGCCTTAACCCTCTAGTGGCACTCATGTGCAACCCCACGCATCAAATACAAAAAAACATTAGTGAGTGTTGTGTCGAAGCAAAAAAAAAAAAAAAAAAAACAAGAAAAAAGAAATAGTTAATTCTTAGCATATATTGAACTCTCTATCAAAAACTGTTGTTCAATTATATCACCATCATTTTATCTCAGTGAATATTGTAGAAAAGAAAAAAAAAAGTGCACATTTTTGTCAAATTAATATTCATGTGTCTTATCCTTTTTTACCTTTACATACATATCAATTACGTTTTCTCCTTATATTTAACTATCTCTGTGTCTAACTCTAAAACTCAGTAGCGTCAATATCATCTTCATGTTTAATGACACTCTAGTGTTATTTGTGCATCAAATTTCTTTGTGATACTCTTATTGTGCTTCCCAAAAAACGATGTGGCAAGGAAAAAAAAAAAAAGTTTGGATTTCTTTGTGAAAAAAAAAGGATTTGTGTTTTATCACCAGACTATGTATTCTCCCCCTCTTTCCATCTCCCAACAGTTCTACAGGAGAGATTTAATTTTCTCCAACATAGGTGTGTCCGGTCCACGGCGTCATCCTTACTTGTGGGGATATTCTCTTCCCCAACAGGAAATGGCAAAGAGCCCAGCAAAGCTGGTCACATGATCCCTCCTAGGCTCTGCCTTCCCCAGTCATTCTCTTTGCCGTTGCACAGGCAACATCTCCACGGAGATGGCTCAGAGTTTTTTGGTGTTTAAATGTAGTTTTTATTCTTCTATCAAGAGTTTGTTATTTTAAAATAGTGCTGGTATGTACTATTTACTCTGAAACAGAAAAGAGATGAAGATTTCTGTTTGTAAGAGGAAAATGATTTTAGCAACCGTTACTAAAATCGATGGCTGTTTCCACACAGGACTGTTGAGAGGAATTAACTTCAGTTGGGGGAAACAGTGAGCAGACTTTGGCTGCTTGAGGTATGACACATTTCTAACAAGACTTGGTAATGCTGGAAGCTGTCATTTTCCCTATGGGATCCGGTAAGCCATTTTCTTAATTTTCAATATAAGAATAAAAGGGCTTCACAAGGGCTTTAAAGACTGGTAGACATTTTTCTGGGCCAAAACGATTACTTTATAAGCATATTTAATGGTTTATAACTTTGGAGAGTTATTTTAATCTTGGGAATTTTATTAAAAAAACGGCAGGCACTGTATTGGACATCTTTTTCACTGGGGGCCTTTTCTAGTCATAGGCAGAGCCTCATTTTCGCGCCACTAATGCGCAGTTGTTTTCTCCAACATAGGTGTGTCCGGTCCACGGCGTCATCCTTACTTGTGGGATATTCTCCTCCCCAACAGGAAATGGCAAAGAGCCCAGCAAAGCTGGCCATATAGCCCCTCCTAGGCTCCGCCTACCCCAGTCATTCTCTTTGCCGTTGCACAGGCAACATCTCCACGGAGATGGCTTAGAGTTTTTTGGTGTTTAAATGTAGTTTTTGTTCTTCAATCAAGAGTTTGTTATTTTAAAATAGTGCTGGTATGTACTATTTACTCTGGAACAGAAAAGAGATGAAGATTTCTGTTTGTAAGAGGAAGATGATTTTAGCAACCGTTACTAAAATCGATGGCTGTTTCCACACAGGACTGTTGAGATGAAGTAACTTCAGTTGGGGGAAACAGTGGGCAGACTTTGCTGCTTGAGGTATGACACATTTCTAACAAGACTTGGTAATGCTGGAAGCTGTCATTTTCCCTATGGGAACCGGTAAGCCATTTTCTCCAACATAGGTGTGTCCGGTCCACGGCGTCATCCTTACTTGTGGGATATTCTCTTCCCCAACAGGAAATGGCAAAGAGCCCAGCAAAGCTGGTCACATGATCCCTCCTAGGCTCCGCCTACCCCAGTCATTCTCTTTGCCGTTGTACAGGCAACATCTCCACGGAGATGGCTTAGAGTTTTTTAGTGTTTAACTGTAGTTTTTATTATTCAATCAAGAGTTTGTTATTTTGAAATAGTGCTGGTATGTACTATTTACTCAGAAACAGAAAAGAGATGAAGATTTCTGTTTGTATGAGGAAAATGATTTTAGCAACCGTCACTAAAATCCATGGCTGTTCCACACAGGACTGTTGAGAGCAATTAACTTCAGTTGGGGGAACAGTGTGCAGTCTCTTGCTGCTTGAGGTATGACACATTCTAACAAGACGATGTAATGCTGGAAGCTGTCATTTTCCCTATGGGATCCGGTAAGCCATGTTTATTACGATCGTAAATAAGGGCTTCACAAGGGCTTATTAAGACTGTAGACTTTATTTGGGCTAAATCGATTCATTATTAACATATATTTAGCCTTGAGGAATCATTTTATCTGGGTATTTTGATATATTGATATCGGCAGGCACTGTATTAGACACCTTATTCTTTAGGGGCTTTCCCAAAGCATAAGCAGAGCCTCATTTTCGCGCCGGTGTTGCGCACTTGTTTTTGAGAGGCATGGCATGCAGTCGCATGTGAGAGGAGCTCTGATACTTAGAAAGGACTTTCTGAAGGCGTCATTTGGTATCGTATTCCCCTTTGGGCTTGGTTGGGTCTCAGCAAAGCAGATACCAGGGACTGTAAAGGGGTTAAAGTTCAAAACGGCTCCGGTTCCGTTATTTTATGGGTTAAAGCTTCCAAATTTGGTGTGCAATACTTTTAAGGCTTTAAGACACTGTGGTGAAAATTTGGTGAATTTTGAACAATTCCTTCATGTTTTTTCGCAATTGCAGTAATAAAGTGTGTTCAGTTTAAAATTTAAAGTGACAGTAACGGTTTTATTTTAAAACGTTTTTTGTACTTTGTTATCAAGTTTATGCCTGTTTAACATGTCTGAACTACCAGATAGACTGTGTTCTGAATGTGGGGAAGCCAGAATTCCTATTCATTTAAATAAATGTGATTTATGTGAAAATGACAATGATGCCCAAGATGATTCCTCAAGTGAGGGGAGTAAGCATGGTACTGCATCATTCCCTCCTTCGTCTACACGAGTCTTGCCCACTCAGGAGGCCCCTAGTACATCTAGCGCGCCAATACTCCTTACTATGCAACAATTAACGGCTGTAATGGATAATTCTGTCAAAAACATTTTAGCCAAAATGAACACTTATCAGCGTAAGCGCGGCTGCTCTGTTTTAGATACTGAAGAGCATGACGACGCTGATAATAATATTTCTGAAGGGCCCCTAACCCAGTCTGATGGGGCCAGGGAGGTTTTGTCTGAGGGAGAAATTACTGATTCAGGGAACATTTCTCAACAGGCTGAACCTGATGTGATTGCATTTAAATTTAAGTTGGAACATCTCCGCATTCTGCTTAAGGAGGTATTATCCACTCTGGATGATTGTGACAAGTTGGTCATCCCAGAGAAACTATGTAAAATGGACAAGTTCCTAGAGGTGCCGGGGCTCCCAGAAGCTTTTCCTATACCCAAGCGGGTGGCGGACATTGTTAATAAAGAATGGGAAAGGCCCGGTATTCCTTTCGTCCCTCCCCCCATATTTAAAAAATTGTTTCCTATGGTCGACCCCAGAAAGGACTTATGGCAGACAGTCCCCAAGGTCGAGGGAGCGGTTTCCACTTTAAACAAACGCACCACTATACCCATAGAGGATAGTTGTGCTTTCAAAGATCCTATGGATAAAAAATTAGAAGGTTTGCTTAAAAAGATGTTTGTTCAGCAAGGTTACCTTCTACAACCTATTTCATGCATTGTCCCTGTCGCTACAGCCGCATGTTTCTGGTTTGATGATCTGATAAAGGCGGTCGATAGTGATTCTCCTCCTTTGGAGGAGATTATGGACAGAATCAATGCTCTCAAATTGGTATCACTGGGGGTAAGGGCCACGCCCTTCCTCAGGATCGGCCTTTCAAGGCCAAAAATAAACCTAATTTTCGTCCCTTTCGTAGAAACGGACCAGCCCAAGGTGCTACGTCCTCTAAGCAAGAGGGTAATACTTCTCAAGCCAAGCCAGCTTGGAGACCAATGCAAGGCTGGAACAAGGGAAAGCAGGCCAAGAAACCTGCCACTGCTACCAAGACAGCATGAAATGTTGGCCCCCGATCCGGGACCGGATCTGGTGGGGGGCAGACTCTCTCTCTTCGCTCAGGCTTGGGCAAGAGATGTTCTGGATCCTTGGGCGCTAGAAATAGTCTCCCAAGGTTATCTTCTGGAATTCAAGGGACTTCCCCCAAGGGGGAGGTTCCACAGGTCTCAGTTGTCTTCAGACCACATAAAAAGACAGGCATTCTTACATTGTGTAGAAGACCTGTTAAAAATGGGAGTGATTCATCCTGTTCCATTAAGAGAACAAGGGATGGGGTTCTACTCCAATCTGTTCATAGTTCCCAAAAAAGAGGGAACGTTCAGACCAATCTTAGATCTCAAGATCTTAAACAAGTTTCTCAAGGTTCCATCGTTCAAGATGGAAACCATTCGAACTATTCTTCCTTCCATCCAGGAAGGTCAATTCATGACCACGGTGGATTTAAAGGATGCGTATCTACATATTCCTATCCACAAGGAACATCATCGGTTCCTAAGGTTCGCATTCCTGGACAAACATTACCAGTTCGTGGCGCTTCCTTTCGGATTGGTCACTGCTCCAAGGATTTTCACAAAGGTACTAGGGTCCCTTCTAGCTGTGGTAAGACCAAGGGGCATTGCTGTAGTACCTTACTTGGACGACATTCTGATTCAAGCGTCGTCCCTTCTTCAAGCAAAGGCTCACACGGACATTGTCCTGGCCTTTCTCAGATCTCACGGATGGAAAGTGAACGTGGAAAAGAGTTCTCTATCCCCGTCAACAAGGGTTCCCTTCTTGGGAACAATAATAGACTCCTTAGAAATGAGGATTTTTCTGACAGAGGCCAGAAAAACAAAACTTCTAGACTCTTGTCGGATACTTCATTCCGTTCCTCTTCCTTCCATAGCTCAGTGCATGGAAGTGATCGGGTTGATGGTAGCGGCAATGGACATAGTTCCTTTTGCGCGCATTCATCTAAGACCATTACAACTGTGCATGCTCAGTCAGTGGAATGGGGACTATACAGACTTGTCTCCGAAGATACAAGTAAATCAGAGGACCAGAGATTCACTCCGTTGGTGGCTGTCCCTGGACAACCTGTCACAAGGGATGACATTCCGCAGACCAGAGTGGGTCATTGTCACGACCGACGCCAGTCTGATGGGCTGGGGCGCGGTCTGGGGATCCCTGAAAGCTCAGGGTCTTTGGTCTCGGGAAGAATCTCTTCTACCGATAAACATTCTGGAACTGAGAGCGATATTCAATGCTCTCAAGGCTTGGCCTCAGCTAGCGAGGGCCAAGTTCATACGGTTTCAATCAGACAACATGACAACTGTTGCGTACATCAACCATCAGGGGGGAACAAGGAGTTCCCTAGCGATGGAAGAAGTGACCAAAATCATTCTATGGGCGGAGTCTCACTCCTGCCACCTGTCTGCTATCCACATCCCAGGAGTGGAAAATTGGGAAGCGGACTTTCTGAGTCGTCAGACATTGCATCCGGGGGAGTGGGAACTCCATCCGGAAATCTTTGCCCAAGTCACTCAGCTGTGGGGCATTCCAGACATGGATCTGATGGCCTCTCGTCAGAACTTCAAGGTTCCTTGCTACGGGTCCAGATCCAGGGATCCCAAGGCGGCTCTAGTGGATGCACTAGTAGCACCTTGGACCTTCAAACTAGCTTATGTGTTCCCGCCGTTTCCTCTCATCCCCAGGCTGGTAGCCAGGATCAATCAGGAGAGGGCGTCGGTGATCTTGATAGCTCCTGCGTGGCCACGCAGGACTTGGTATGCAGATCTGGTGAATATGTCATCGGCTCCACCTTGGAAGCTACCTTTGAGACGAGACCTTCTTGTTCAGGGTCCGTTCGAACATCCGAATCTGGTTTCACTCCAGCTGACTGCTTGGAGATTGAACGCTTGATTTTATCGAAGCGAGGGTTCTCAGATTCTGTTATCGATACTCTTGTTCAGGCCAGAAAGCCTGTAACTAGAAAGATTTACCACAAAATTTGGAAAAAATATATCTGTTGGTGTGAATCTAAAGGATTCCCTTGGGACAAGGTTAAGATTCCTAGGATTCTATCCTTCCTTCAAGAAGGATTGGAAAAGGGTTTATCTGCAAGTTCCCTGAAGGGACAGATTTCTGCCTTGTCGGTGTTACTTCACAAAAAACTGGCTGCTGTGCCAGATGTTCAAGCCTTTGTTCAGGCTCTGGTTAGAATTAAGCCTGTTTACAAACCTTTGACTCCTCCTTGGAGTCTCAATTTAGTTCTTTCAGTTCTTCAGGGGGTTCCGTTTGAACCCTTGCATTCCGTTGATATTAAGTTATTTATCTTGGAAAGTTTTGTTTTTAGTTGCAATTTCTTCTGCCAGAAGAGTTTCAGAATTATCTGCTCTGCAGTGTTCTCCTCCTTATCTGGTGTTTCATGCAGATAAGGTGGTTTTACGTACTAAACCTGGTTTTCTTCCAAAAGTTGTTTCTAACAAAAACATTAACCAGGAGATTATCGTACCTTCTCTGTGTCCGAAACCAGTTTCAAAGAAGGAACGTCTGTTGCACAATTTGGATGTTGTTCGCGCTCTAAAATTCTATTTAGATGCTACAAAGGATTTTAGACAAACATCTTCCTTGTTTGTTGTTTATTCCGGTAAAAGGAGAGGTCAAAAAGCAACTTCTACCTCTCTCTCTTTTTGGATTAAAAGCATCATCAGATTGGCTTACGAGACTGCCGGACGGCAGCCTCCCGAAAGAATCACAGCTCATTCCACTAGGGCTGTGGCTTCCACATGGGCCTTCAAGAACGAGGCTTCTGTTGATCAGATATGTAGGGCAGCGACTTGGTCTTCACTGCACACTTTTACCAAATTTTACAAGTTTGATACTTTTGCTTCTTCTGAGGCTATTTTTGGGAGAAAGGTTTTGCAAGCCGTGGTGCCTTCCATTTAGGTGACCTGATTTGCTCCCTCCCTTCATCCGTGTCCTAAAGCTTTGGTATTGGTTCCCACAAGTAAGGATGACGCCGTGGACCGGACACACCTATGTTGGAGAAAACAGAATTTATGTTTACCTGATAAATTACTTTCTCCAACGGTGTGTCCGGTCCACGGCCCGCCCTGGTTTTTTTTTTTTAATCAGGTCTGATAATTTATTTTCTTTAACTACAGTCACCACGGTACCATATGGTTTCTCCTATGCAAATATTCCTCCTTAACGTCGGTCGAATGACTGGGGTAGGCGGAGCCTAGGAGGGATCATGTGACCAGCTTTGCTGGGCTCTTTGCCATTTCCTGTTGGGGAAGAGAATATCCCACAAGTAAGGATGACGCCGTGGACCGGACACACCGTTGGAGAAAGTAATTTATCAGGTAAACATAAATTCTGTTTTCTTAGTTTAAGTAAAAGAATAAAGGGCTTCATTAGGGCTTAAAAAACTGGTAGACATTTTTCTGGGCTAAAACGATTACTTTACTAAGTATATTTGGCAGATTATTACTTTTAATAGTTGTTAAATCTTGGGGATTGTTTTAATAAAAACGGCAGGCACTGTATTGGACACCTTTTTCACTGGGGGCCTTTTCTAGTCATAGACAGAGCCTCATTTTCGCGCCTCTAATGCGCAGTTGTTTTTGGAAAGCATGGCATGCAGATGCATGTGTGAGGAGCTAAGAACCACTGAAAAAGCTTATAGAAGGCATCATTTGGTATCGTATTCCCCTCTGGGCTTGGTTGGGTCTCAGCAAAGCAGATTCCTGGGACTGTATAGGGGTTAAATGTAAAAACGGCTCCGGTTCCGTTATTTTAAGGGTTAAAGCTTTCAAATTTGGTGTGCAATACTTTTAAGGCTTTAAGTTACTGTGGTGAAATTTTGGTGACTTTTGAACAATTCCTTCATACTTTTTCACATATTCAGTAATAAAGTGTGTTCAGTTTAAAATTTAAAGGGATAGTAACGGTTTTATTGTAAAACGTTTTTTGTGCTTTGTTGACTAGTTTAAGCCTGTTTAACATGTCTGAACCATCAGATAAGCGATGTTCTATATGTATGAAAGCCAATGTGTCTCCCCTTTTAAATATATGTGATATATTTGTGTCATAATGTCCAAACAAAGTAGGGATAATAATGCCATAGATATGATATTGCCCAAGATGATTCCTCTAATGAGGGGAGTAAGCATGGTACTGCATCATCCCCTTCTGTGTCTACACCAGTTTTGCCCACACAAGAGGCCCCTAGTACATCTAGTGCGCCAATACTTATTACCATACAACACTTAATGGCTGTAATGGATAATTCTATTGCATGCATTTTTTCCAAAATGCCTACTTATCAGAGAAAGCGCGATTGCTCTGTTTTAAACACTGAAGAGCAAGAGGACGCTGATGATATCTGTTCTGACATACCCTCACACCAATCTGAAGGGGCCAGGAGGGAGGTTTTGTCTGAGGGAGAAATTTCAGATTCAGGAAAAATTTCTCAACAAGCAGAACCTGATATTGTAACTTTTAAATTTAAATTAGAACATCTCCACGCACTACTTAAGGAGGTATTATCTACTCTGGATGATTGTGACAATTTGGTCATTCCAGAGAAATTAGGTAAGATGGACAAGTTCCTAGAGGTTCCGGTGCCCCCCGATGTTTTTCCTATACCCAAGCGGGTGGCGGACATAGTAAATAAGGAGTGGGAAAGGCCCGGCATACCTTTTGTCCTCCCCCTATATTTAAGAAATTATTTCCTATAGTCGACCCCAGAAAGGACTTATGGCATACAGTCCCCAAGGTCGAGGGGGCGGTTTCTACTCTAAACAAACGCACTTCTATTCCTATAGAAGATAGTTGTGCTTTCAAGATCCTATGGATTTAAGGTTAGAGGGTTTGCTTAAAAAGATGTTTGTTCAGCAAGGTTACCTTCTACAACCAATTTCATGCATTGTTCCTGTCACTACAGCTGCGTGTTTCTGGTTCGAAGAACTAGAAAAGTCGCTCAATAAAGAATCTTCGTACGAGGAGGTTTTGGACAGAGTTCAAGCTTTTAAATTGGCTAACTCTTTTATTTTAGATGCCGCTTTGCAATTAGCTAGATTAGCGGCGAATAATTCAGGGTTTGCTATCGTGGCGCGCAGAGCGCTTTTGCTTAACATCCCTTTCAAGGGTAAAACACTGTTTGGCCCTGACTTGAAAGAGATTATTTCAGACATCACTGGGGGAAAGGGCCACGCCCTTCCTCTGGATAGGTCTTTTAAGGCTAAAAATAAACCAAATTTTCGTCCCTTTCGCAGAAACGGACCAGCCTCAAATTCTACACCCTCTAAGCAAGAGGGTAATACTTCTCAAACCAAGCCAGCCTGGAGGCCGATGCAAGGCTGGAACAAGGGTAAGCAGGCCAAGTCACCTGCCACTGCTACCAAAACAGCATGAAGTGTTGGCCCCCGATCTGGGACCGGATCTGGTGGGGGGCAGACTTTCTCTCTTTGCTCAGGCTTGGGCAAGAGATGTTCAGGATCCTTGGGCGCTAGAAATAGTTTCTCAAGGTTATCTCCTGGAATTCAGGGAACTACCCCCAAGGGGAAGGTTCCACGGGTCTCAATTATCTTCGAACAGGCATTCTTACACTGTGTAGAAGACCTGTTAAGCATGGGAGTGATTCATCCTGTTCCATTAGGAGAACAAGGGATGGGTTTTTACTCCAACCTGTTCATAATTCCCAAAAAAGAGGGAACATTCAGACCAATTTTAGATCTCAAGATTCTAAACAAGTTTCTAAGGGTTTCATCGTTCAAAATGGAAACCATTCGAACGATCCTTCCTACCATCCAGGAAGGTCAATTCATGACCACGGTGGACTTAAAGGATGCGTACCTACGTATTCCTATCCACAAGGAACATTTTCGGTTCCTGAAGTTCGCCTTTCTGGACAAGCATTACCAGTTTGTGGCACTTCCATTCGGATTAGCCACTGCTCCAAGGATTTTCACAAAGGTACTAGGGTCCCTTCTAGCGGTGCTAAGACCAAGGGGCATTGCAGTAGTACCTTACTTGGACGACATCCTGATTCAAGTGTCGTCTCTGTCAAAAGCAAGGGCTCATACGGACATTGTCCTAGCTTTTCTCAGATCTCACAGGTGGAAAGTGAACATAGAAAAAAGTTCTCTGTCCCCGTCAACAAGAGTTCCCTTCTTGGGAACAATAATAGTTTCCTTAGAAATGAAGGTTTTTCTGACAGAGGCCAGAAAATCAAAACTTCTAAGCTCTTGTCAGGTACTTCATTCTGTTCTTCTTCCTTCCATAGTGCAGTGCATGGAAGTAATAGGTTTGATGGTTGCGGCAAGGGACATAGTTCCTTTTGCACGAATTCATCTAAGACCATTACACCTGTGCATGCTCAGACAGTGGAATGGGGATTATACAGACTTGTCTCCGACGATACAAGTAGATCAAATAACCAGAGATTCACTCCGTTGGTGGCTGACCCTGGACAACCTGTCACAGGGAATGAGCTTCCGCAGACCAGAGTAGGTCATTGTCACGACCGACGCCAGTCTGGTGGGCTGGGGCTCGGTCTGGGAACCCCTGAAAGCTCAGGGTCTATGGTCTCGGGAAGAATCTCTTCTCCCGATAAACATTCTGGAACTGAGAGCGATATTCAATGCTCTCAAGGCTTGGCCTTGACTAGCAAAGGCCAAATTCATAAGGTTTCAATCAGACATCATGACGACTGTTACATATATCAACCATCAGGGGGAAACAAGGAGTTCCCTGGCGATGGAGGAGCATCCGGGGGAGTGGGAACTCCATCTGGAAATCTTTGCCCAAATAACTCAATTATGGGGCATTCCAGACATGGTTCTGATGGCCTCTCGTCAGAACTTCAAGGTCCCTTGTTACGGGTCCAAATCCAGGGATCCCAAGGCGACTCTATTGGATACAATAGTAGCACCTTGGATCTTCAACCTAGCTTATGTATTCCCACCGTTTCCTCTCATTCCCAGGCTGGTAGCCAGGATCAATCTGGAGAGGGCTTCGGTGATCTTGATAGTTCCTGTGTGGCCACGCAGGACTTGGTATGCAGACCTGGTGAATGTGTCATCGGCTCCACCATGGAAGCTACCTTTGAGACAGGACCTTCTTATTCAGGGTCCATTCGAACATCCGAATCTGGTTTTCCTCCAACTGACTGCTTGGAGTTTGAACGCTTGATTTTATCAAAGCGTGGGTTTTCAGATTCTGTAATAGATACTCTTATTCAGGCTAGAAAGCCTGTAACTAGAAAAATTTACCATAATATATGGAAAAAATATATCTGTTGGTGTGAATCTAAAGGATTGCCATGGAACAAGATAAAAATTCCTAAGATTCTTTCCTTTCTACAAGAAGGTTTGGAGAAAGGATTTTCTGCAAGTACAGATCTCTGCTTTATCTGTTTTACTTCACAAAAGGCTGGCAGCTGTGCCAGACGTTTCAGCGTTTGTTCAGGCTCTGGTTAGAATCAAGCCTGTTTACAGACCTTTGACTCTTCCCTGGAGTCTTAATCTAGTTCTTTCAGTTCTTCAAGGGGTTCCGTTTGGACCCTTACATTCCGTAGATATTAAGTTATTATCTTGGAAAGTTTTGTTTTAGGTTGCAATTTCTTCCGCTAGAAGAGTTTCTGAGTTATCTGCTCTGCAGTGTTCTCCGCCCTATCTGGTCCATGCAGATAAGGTGGTTTTACGTACTGAGCCTGGTTTTCTTCCGAAGGTTGTTTCCAACAAAAATATTAACCAGGAGATAGTTGTACCTTCTTTGTGTCCGAATCCAGTTTCATAGAAGGAACGTTTGTTACACAATTTGGACGTTGTCCGTGCTCTAAAATTCTATTTAGAGGCTACTGAAGATTTTAGACAAACATCTTCTTTGTTTGTTGTTTATTCTGGTTAAAGGAGAGGTAAAAAAGCAACTTCTACCTCTCTTTCCTTTTGGTTTAAAAGCATCATCAGATTGGCTTTTGAGACTGCCGGACGGCAGCCTCCTGAAAGTATCACAGCTCACTCCACTAGGGCTGTGGCTTCCACATGGGCCTTCAAGAATGAGGTTCCTGTTGACCAAATTTTTTTAAAATTATATACTTTTGCTTCTTCGGAGGCTATTTTTGGGAGAAAGGTTTTGCAAGCCGTGGTGCCTTCCGTTTGGGTGACCTGATTTGCTCCCTCCCTTCATCCGTGTCCTAAAGCTTTGGTATTGGTTCCCACAAGTAAGGATGACGCCGTGGACCGGACACACCTATGTTGGAGAAAACAGAATTTATGCTTACCTGATAAATTACTTTCTCCAACGGTGTGTCCGGTCCACGGCCCGCCCTGGTTTTTTAATCAGGTCTGATGAATTATTTTCTCTAACTACAGTCACCACGTTACCATATGGTTTCTCCTATATATATTTCCTCCTGTCCGTCGGTCGAATGACTGGGGTAGGCGGAGCCTAGGAGGGGCTATATGGCCAGCTTTGCTGGGCTCTTTGCCATTTCCTGTTGGGGAGGAGAATATCCCACAAGTAAGGATGACGCCGTGGACCGGACACACCGTTGGAGAAAGTAATTTATCAGGTAAGCATAAATTCTGTTTTTGAGAAGCAAGGCATGCAGATGCATGTGTGAGGAGCTCAGATCCACTGAAAAAGCTTATTGAAGGCGTCATTTGGTATCGTATTCCCCTCTGGGCTTGGTTGGGTCTCAGCAAAGCAGATACCAGGGACTGTATAGGGGTTAAATGTAAAAACGGCTACGGTTCCGTTATTTTAAGAGTTAAAGCTTTCAAATTTGGTGTGCAATACTTTTAAGGCTTTATGACACTGTGGTGAAATTTTGGTGAATTTTGAACATTTCCTTCATACTTTTGCGTATATTCAGTTTAAAAGTGTGTTCAGTTTAAAATTTAAAGAGACAGTAACGGTTTTATTTTAAAACGTTTTTTGTGCTTTGTTATCAAGTTTATGCCTATTAACATGTCTGAACTATCAGATAGACGATGTTCTGTATGTTCGGAAGCCAAGGTTCCTCTCCATTTAAATATATGTGATGAATGTGACAAACAAAGTAGGGACAATGATGCCACTGATAATAATGTTGCCCAAAATGATTCCTTAAGTGAGGGGAGTAAGCATGGTACTGCATCATCTCCTTCTATGTCTACACCAGTCTTGCCCACTCAGGAGGTCCCTAGTGAATCTAGTGCGCCAATCCTCCTTACTATGCAACAATTAACGGCTGTAATGGATAATTCTATTAAAAACATTTTAGCCAAAATGCCCACTTATCAGCGAAAGCGCGACTGCTCTGTTTTAGATACTGAAGAGCATGAGGACGCTGATGATAATGGTTCTGACATGCCCTTACACCAGTCTGAAGGGGCTAGGGAGGTTTTGTCTGAGGGAGAAATTTCAGATTCAGGAAAAATTTCTCAACAAGCTGAACCTGACGTTATTACATTTAAATTTAAATTGGAACATCTCCGCGCTCTGCTTAAGGAGGTGTTATCTACTCTGGATGATTGTGACAATTTGGTCATTCCAGAGAAATTATGTAAGATGGACAGGTTCCTAGAGGTCCCGGTGCCCCCGAAGCTTTTCCTATACCCAAGCGGGTGGCGGACATTGTAAATAAAGAATGGGAAAGGCCCGGCATACCTTTTGTCCCTCCCCCTATATTTAAGAAATTATTTCCTATGGTCGACCCCAGGAAGGACTTATGGCAGACAGTCCCCAAGGTCGAGGGGGCGGTTTCTACTCTAAACAAACGCACCACTATCCCTATAGAAGATAGTTGTGCTTTCAAAGATCCTATGGATAAAAAATTAGAGGGTTTGCTTAAAAAGATGTTTGTTCAGCAAGGTTACCTTCTACAACCAATTTCATGCATTGTTCCTGTCACTACAGCAGCGTGTTTCTGGTTCGAGGAACTAGAAAAGTCGCTCAATCAAGCATCCTCTTATGAGGAGGTTATGGACAGAGTTCAAGCACTTAAGTTGGCTAACTCTTTTACCTTAGACGCCACTTTGCAATTAGCTAGATTAGCGGCGAAAAATTCAGGTTTTGCTATTGTGGCGCGCAGAGCGCTTTGGCTGAAGTCTTGGTCAGCGGATGTGTCCTCCAAGAACAGATTGCTTAACATCCCTTTCAAGGGGAAAACGCTGTTTGGCCCTGACTTGAAAGAGATTATTTCAGACATCACTGGGGGAAAGGGCCACGCCCTTCCTCAGGATAGGTCTTTTAAGGCTAAAAATAAAACAAATTTTCGTCCCTTTCGCAGAAACGGACCAGCCTCAAATTCTACATCCTCTAAGCAAGAGGGTAATTCTTCTCAAACCAAGCCAGCCTGGAGACCGATGCAAGGCTGGAACAAAGGTAAGCAGGCCAAGAAGCCCGCTACCGCTACCAAGACAGCATGAGATGCTGGCCCCCGATCCGGGACCGGATCTGGTGGGGGGCAGACTCTCTCTCTTCGCTGAGGCTTGGGCAAGAGATGTTCAGGATCCTTGGGCGCTAGAAATAGTTTCTCAAGGTTATCTCCTGGAATTCAAGGAACTACCCCCAAGGGGAAGGTTCCACAGGTCTCAATTGTCTTCAGACCAAATAAAAAGACAGGCATTCTTACATTGTGTAGAAGACCTGTTAAAAATGGGAGTGATTCATCCTGTTCCATTAGGAGAACAAGGGATGGGGTTTTACTCCAATCTGTTCATAGTTCCCAAAAAAGAGGGAACATTCAGGCCAATTTTGGATCTCAAGGTCCCATCGTTCAAGATGGAAACCATTCGGACAATTCTTCCTACCATCCAGGAAGGTCAATTCATGACCACGGTGGATTTAAAGGATGCGTATCTACATATTCCTATCCACAAGGAACATCATCGGTTCCTAAGATTCGCCTTTCTGGACAAGCATTACCAGTTTGTGGCACTTCCATTCGGACTAGCCACTGCTCCAAGAATTTTCACAAAGGTACTAGGGTCCCTTCTAGCGGTGCTAAGGCCAAGGGGCATTGCAGTAGTACCCTACTTGGACGACATACTGATTCAAGCGTCGTCTCTACCACAAGCAAAGGCTCATACGGACATTGTCCTAGCCTTTCTCAGATCTCACGGGTGGAAAGTGAACGTAGAAAAAAGTTCTCTATTCCCGTCAACAAGAGTTCCCTTCTTGGGAACAATAATAGACTCCTTGGAAATGAAGATTTTTCTGACAGAAGCCAGAAAATCAAAACTTCTAAGCTCTTGTCAAGTACTTCATTCTGTTCTTCTTCCTTCCATAGCGCAGTGCATGGAAGTAATAGGTTTGATGGTTGCGGCAATGGACATAGTTCCTTTTGCGCGAATTCATCTAAGACCATTACAACTGTGCATGCTCAGACAGTGGAATGGGGATTATACAGATTTGTCCCCGACGATCCAAGTAGATCAGAGGACCAGAGATTCACTCCGTTGGTGGCTGACCCTGGACAACCTGTCCCAAGGGATGAGCTTCAGAAGACCAGAGTGGGTCATTGTAACGACCGACGCCAGCCTGGTGGGCTGGGGCGCGGTCTGGAAACACCTGAAGGCTCAGGGTCTATGGTCTCGGGAAGAATCTCTTCTCCCGATAAACATTCTGGAACTGAGAGCGATATTCAATGCTCTCAAGGCTTGGCCTCAACTAGCAAAGGCCAAATTCATAAGGTTTCAATCAGACAACATGACGACTGTTGCATATATCAACCATCAGGGGGGAACAAGGAGTTCCCTGGCGATGGAAGAAGTGACCAAAGTATTTCAATGGGCGGAGCTTCACTCCTGCCACTTGTCTGCAATCCACATCCCAGGAGTGGAAAATTGGGAAGCGGATTTTCTGAGTCGTCAGACATTTCATCCGGGGGAGTGGGAACTCCATCCTGAAATCTTTGCCCAAATAACTCAATTATGGGGCATTCCAGACATGGATCTGATGGCGTCTCGTCAGAACTTCAAGGTTCCTTGCTACGGGTCCAGATCCAGGGATCCCAAGGCGACTCTAGTAGATGCACTAGTAGCGCCCTGGACCTTCAACCTAGCTTATGTGTTCCCACTGTTTCCTCTCATTCCCAGGCTGGTAGCCAGGATCAATCAAGAGAGGGCTTCGGTGATCTTGATAGCTCCTGCGTGGCCACGCAGAACTTGGTATGCAGACCTGGTGAATATGTCATCGGCTCCACCATGGAAGCTACCTTTGAGACGGGACCTTCTTGTTCAAGGTCCGTTCGAACATCCGAATCTGGCATCACTCCAACTGACTGCTTGGAGATTGAACGCTTGATTTTATCAAAGCGTGGGTTCTCAGATTCTGTCATTGATACTCTTATTCAGGCTAGAAAGCCTGTAACTAGGAAAATTTACCATAAAGTATGGAAGAAATATATCTGTTGGTGCGAATCGAAAGGATTCCCATGGAACAGGGTAAAAATTCCTAAGATTCTATCCTTTCTACAAGAGGGTTTGGAGAAAGGATTATCTGCAAGTTCTTTGAAGGGACAGATTTCTGCTTTATCTGTTTTACTTCACAAGAAGCTGGCGGCTGTGCCAGATGTTCAGGCTTTTGTTCAGGCTCTGGTTAGAATCAAGCCTGTTTACAAACCTTTGACTCCTCCTTGGAGTCTCAATTTAGTTCTTTCAGTTCTTCAAGGGGTTCCGTTTGAACCCTTACATTCCGTAGATATTAAGTTATTATCTTGGAAAGTTTTATTTTTGGTTGCAATTTCTTCTGCTAGAAGAGTTTCAGAGTTATCTGCTCTGCAGTGTTCTCCTCCTTATCTGGTGTTCCATGCAGATAAGGTGGTTTTGCGTACTAAACCTGGTTTTCTTCCGAAAGTTGTTTCTAATAAAAATATTAACCAGGAGATAGTTGTGCCTTCTTTGTGTCCGAATCCAGTTTCAAAGAAGGAACGTTTGTTGCACAATTTGGATGTAGTTCGTGCTCTAAAATTCTATTTAGAGGCTACAAAGGATTTCAGACAAACATCTTCCTTGTTTGTTGTTTATTCTGGTAAAAGGAGAGGTCAAAAAGCAACTTCTACCTCTCTCTCTTTTTGGCTTAAAAGCATCATCAGATTGGCTTATGAGACTGCCGGACGGCAGCCTCCTGAAAGAATCACAGCTCATTCCACTAGGGCTGTGGCTTCCACATGGGCCTTCAAGAACGAGGCTTCTGTTGATCAGATATGTAAGGCAGCGACTTGGTCTTCACTGCACACTTTTACCAAATTTTACAAATTTGATACTTTTGCTTCTTCTGAGGCTATTTTTGGGAGAAAGGTTTTGCAAGCCGTGGTGCCTTCCATCTAGGTGACCTGATTTGCTCCCTCCCATCATCCGTGTCCTAAAGCTTTGGTATTGGTTCCCACAAGTAAGGATGACGCCGTGGACCGGACACACCTATGTTGGAGAAAACAGAATTTATGTTTACCTGATAAATTACTTTCTCCAACGGTGTGTCCGGTCCACGGCCCGCCCTGGTTTTTTAATCAGGTCTGATGATTTAATTTCTCTAACTACAGTCACCACGGTATCATATGATTTCTCCTATGCAAATATTCCTCCTTTACGTCGGTCGAATGACTAGGGAAGGAGGAGCCTAGGAGGGATCATGTGACCAGCTTTGCTGGGCTCTTTGCCATTTCCTGTTGGGGAAGAGAATATCCCCACAAGTAAGGATGACGCCGTGGACCGGACACACCGTTGGAGAAAGTAATTTATCAGGTAAACATAAATTCTGTTTTTAATTAAAACATTTTCTATCTTCTTGGTAGTGAATCTGCTGCGTTGGTTTTCTTCTTTGTTTCTTCGTTTTCTATATATTTCTGTGCTTCTTCTGGACTATTAAAAGTTATTGAGTTATGTCCTGTAAATATTTTCAGGTTCGCTGGATGCATCAAAGCGAAAGGTCTCTTTTCCTCAAACAGCTTAGAACATATTGTTGAGAATTGTTTCCGTTTCTTTGATATCTCTGCTGTATAATCTTGGAATAGTAAGAGCTTGCTGTTATTAAATTGTAGATTTCCTTCATTCCTATATGTTCTCAGTATCTCCATCTTTGCTTTGAAGCTCAGGTATTTTATTATTACCACTCTGGGTCTCCTCTCATTGTTGTCATCTTTTTTTATCCCCAGTCGGTGTGCCCTTTCTGCACTGAAGTCTCCATTTAAATTTAATAGCTGTGGTAATATATTCTCGGCAAACTCCATTCATTTTTCAGATTGGAATGATTCTGGTAATCCTACCACTCTTAAGTTGTTTAATCGTGAGCGGTTTTCTAGTTCCTCTATTTTTGTTGTTAGTATTTTGTTTTCCTCCATAATCTTCTCTATATTGTTCTCCTGATTTCTCTGTACATCTTCTGTATCAGAGATTCTCTGTTCCATTTCTGTTATTTTAGTTGTTATTTGCCGCAGCTCTTGCATGACACATTCTAACCCTGACTGGATTTTATCTATCTTTCCTGTGAGGTCAGTAAGATGTGCCATTATAGGGTTGTAGTCTCCCTGCTCTGTGCTGGAGCTTTCCATTGAGACATTGCCTATCTGTATTTGTGAGTTTGTAGATTTCTTTTTCTCAGTATTTTTTCCCTTGGGAGGCATATTGAGAGGAATAGTGTATTTTTCCATCTATTTTTCTTTCTTTCTTTCTTTATAATAGATGCTGTTTATCATGTCTTTCTAAGCCTGTTTTAAATAGGCTAATGAAAGTATCAAGCTTTGCTTATTTTGTTCTCTTTTATTTATCTATTCCTTTAGAAAAATAGTCTGCAACCAACTATTTACACAGTGCCTATTTCCTGTTTTCAATGTTTATTTTGTGGGCTTTATCGGTTTTTTTTTTCTCTCCTTTTTCATTCCTTCTCTTTCTCTTTATCCCTTGTTAAGCATTTGCATAGCAGTTTTTAAACTTAACAATGCCCACACTTACACTTAGGCACTCAGAGTCCATTCAATCTTATCAAGCAGGCCAGCAGAAAAAAGGTATTTTACCACAATTTCTATTCAGTCATTATGTATCATACCTGTTATTACATTTATTTTCTTTTGGCTTTCCCGTGTCCTCAATCCGGCCGCTGCTTTTCTGATTTTCCTGCACTTCTTTTAAGATCCGTGTTTCAGAGTTCACAGGCTTAAAGGAGAGATAATGGAAAAAAAGCCTTGTTTCTCTATCTTCTTTAGTGCTTTTTAGCTGGTCTCCAGATCTTTCTCCTCCTCGCCAGCAGCACTACTTCCCGTCGTGGGAGCCCAATTGACTCCTTTTGTTGTTTAGTTGCAGCTTCTTGGCTGTGGGTGTCGCCGACGGCTTTATGCCGCCTAGGTCTCTATTTTCTGGGGCAGATCTCGGCGGTTTCTGTGAGGCTCTAGCTTCGAGTCTCATCCGCACGCTCCTATGCCCCACTCAACCGGAAGTCATCACTCCACCTTCTGAATTTGTAATTATAATTTTTGCGGGATATCTCAATGTTGCCTTTATTCCTGCTTTTATCAAATTCGTGCAGAAAGGTGCCATCATCTTTCTTTTGGAGGATGTTTCCACATAAAAATCTTGAAATAAAAACACCTGCTTAGTACCTATCTTGAATACCTTAATTTTCCTATACTGTCTCATTATGGTCGCTTTATCCTGAAAATACAAATACTTTATCAGAACCATTCTTGGGCATAGAGACCCATCTGCATATTTTTTAATACTTCCAATTCTATGAGCCCTCTCTACTCTAACTTTTTCAGAAGTTATCTGCATTCCTAACAAAGCTGGTAAAGTGGCTGATCCAAATAGCACTAGATCCTCATATTCCGTATTTTTAGGCAATCCCACTATGCGGATGTTATTCCTGCAGGATCTATCCTCTAAGTCATCAATTTTCAATTGCATCAATGTAATCTTTTCCTCATAATTTAACCAGTTTGCTTCATGAGTATTAAACCTACTCTCAAGATCGGAAACTCTTTCTTCTACCTCAGATATTCTGTTAGAGAAAGACCTAACTTCTGCTGAAAGAGTGATAATCTCTTTTTTAATAGAATCAAATTGCGGTAGTATTAACTCTGCTAATTGACTATTCGATAGTTGCTTTTCTGCGATATTTGTGGGGGCCTCCATTGTTCCCTCTGATCCTGTCTCTTGCACTGCCTTTGTTTTCTTATCTCTCTTTGTTGGCATAGCTGGAGACCTTTTCTTTAAATTGGGTATATATTTTTCCATATGTGTGGCTATGTGCACGTGTGATAATTAACAGAAAACAATTCTGGTCTATCTTACTTTACCAGATATAGTGAACAATTTATAGTGACAAAAAAAAAAAAGTGACTACTATTTCAGTGCAGTTTTAACCTGAAAGTGCTCTAAGTACAACGAGCCCTTTTAAATACAGGGCTAATCCAAAACAGTGCTCTACAAATTATGATGGACGATGTCCAAAAAGTGATGTAACTCGTGTGCCGAGTAAAATGTGATTGGAGTAACCACTTCTACCTGTGATTATGTGTTCAAGGCAACGTGGCGATCCACCCTAAAAGTGTTCCCCCTAGCCCAGTTTAGCTTATAGACCCAGTAAATTACTCCTCTAATCGGGACCCCCTGACTCGTTCTGCCGCCTGGGAACCTATGAATACCACTTGTCTGTTAAACTTTGGATATTAATCAGCTTTTACTCTATTATAATAAATTAAACCTTCTCGCTTAGCTTATAAGATATCACTCTATGGCATTATTTCTTATACTTTAAATAATAGTTCCTCACATTTGACATATATAATGAGTATACTATCTGTATTCACAGGACCATGCATATACACTCATTTACATCATCCGTTGTACTATGATTGTTTTTTCCTCTCTTTTTCCTTCCCTCTTCCCCCTGCCTCCCCCTCCCTCCCCCTTTGATTCTGTACTATAACTCTAGGCGGGGAGACAAGATTCCTCCTTTGAGTAGATTCTTAATGCCACCTATCTAAATAGCAGTAATCCTTAATTAGCACCACCTTAATGTAACGTTATTGGACCACCTCTTCTGGCCTATATGAACGATGCAGCTACACTTCCCAAAACAGTTTCCTGATTGGCCCCTTACCACCCTTCCAACATCCCTGAATATATGAGGAACTTATGCGACCAAGCAAAAAAGGCACATACGTTTGCACAATCCTAATAACGCAATATTCTGTCACCTCCTCTGACCCTTATGCTGGAAAAAAAGCTTCAATTATCTTGTACAATTTCTTAGAATGTTTTTTAACCTCTAGATATTATTTATCCTCTAAGTACTTGCAAGGTTTATGCTGCCATCATATCAATACTATGTACAAAAAATGCATTAAACAGACTGCCCAGATTATTCTATTTCTATATGCCAAAACGGTAGTCTCTTCAGATTTGGGGCCCAGTTAACCCCTTAAGCCCTTCCAGTATAGTTGAATATCTAAAACAATTCTTCTTTCAAACGTCCAGCAGCCTGTTAGTCTTGACAGCAAACGAAAACATGAGTATAACGACAATTTTAGCTTAAACTTTAAATGTTCAGCACTCAGTCAATAATATGGCAGAACTAATCATGTTCCTACACAGACCAGATACTTATAATGTATAGCCAGCCTATCTTTTGTTTGACTGACTTATTTCCCAGCACAGACCAGAGAAAGAGATCGGGAAGGGAAAAAAAGGACTAAGGAAAGAAGATCAAAATAAAGGTGAAGGGTAGGCGGGCAAAACAAAGTACTCCTTTGATAAACCCTTGTAATTAGCCTTATCAGTGTCCTGCTTTCCCTCCTTGCTGAGTTATGCCTGCCAGCCAACTATAAAGTCTTTTGACTTGTAGTGTTCTTTAACAGCCGGTATCTCACACTGAATGCAACACCAGACCAGCTTTCTTTGTTCCCTTTTATATTTGCAGGGCGTCAAAAAAGAAAAAAAAGCGAATCCGCTTCCTTATAATATGTTAGTATGACCAGCATGCACCCTTTCAGTAGCTTTTTACATGAGCCTAATTTTGTAATGTTGTCGTCAAACCGCACACAGTCTCTTTGTGGCTACTGCACCAGCAAACAGGTGTAGACAGGATTTTTGTCTCTTCCCGAGGGAAATTACAAAAATAAAATAACCAACTTATATCCTATTTCATCTCAGTGAGCGCAGGCGCCCCCTTTTCCTTTAAGCCAATATTTTGGCCAAAACATTTTGTGACAGATATCCACAAATCAAAACAAACAATTTTCCACCTTCGGACACACACTGCGGCTTAAATACACAAGTTATTACTTTTTGCTTTTGCACCCAGTAGTTCTTTACCGTACTTGCGGCTCTCGTAGCGTGACCTCCAGCCTCCTCAGTTGCTGTCCCTTCCTACCCTCGAGTCCATACGTGACACCTCTCGTCTGTCTCTGGGTGGGGGGAACAGCTGGGTTTTCTTGCGGCTGTTTCTGCCTCTGTCAGGTTCGCCTGTGAATGCGGCATTCACTCCTTGTCGGCTGTCCGGATCTCCGCTGGGTGCACCGTAGTGTTCCGCCTGCAGAGTGTGTCTCGTGGCCAGTACCATCCGGCCTGTGTTGGCTATATGGGACTTCCTTCTGTCGATGGTGCGTCCTCCCCAGGCAGGGCTCACAACCCCTGCAATAGGAGTTTTTACTTAGTGGGTTGTTGGAAATAGCAGCTCCTTCTCACAGAGCTGAAAGAGCGTGTGTAACTTCAGCATGCTCCTCCCACAGGAAGTCACCGTGAGTCAAGCCTTAGTCATTTCTCATACTGTGCCTTCTGTGTCCTCTTATCCACCTGAGGGTGTTTATTTACCTGGGGATTTTTCTGCTCAGATTTCTTCTGCAGTAACAGCGGCTTTGGCAGCATTCCCTTCATTGGGTAAGCGTAAGAGAAAATCTAAACACTTGCCTAATACTAAGGTTTCTTATTCTAGAACTGTATTAGCCACTCTTGCTCAGATGTCTGATGATAATACTTCAGTAGCTTCTGAAGGTGAGATTTCAGACTCTGACAGAATCTGAAGAAGTTAATTTTAGATTTAAGCTTGAGCACCTCTGATTACTTCTGAAGGAGGTTCTAGCTACTTTGGACGACTCTAAACCGGTGGTTGCTATCAACCTCACAAAGTTCTCAAATTGGATAGAGCCTATGATTCACCATCTTCTGAGGAGGTTTTTCCTGTACCAAGGAAGATGTATAAAATTATTTCTCAGTAATGGGACAGACCAGGGGTTCCTTTTTCCCCTTTTTCTGTTTTTAAGTAAATGTACCCTGTGGCTGACTCTATTTGTGACTCTCTGTTGTGATTCGTGGTGCACTGTTCCTAAAGTAGAAGGAGCTATTTCTACTCTTTCTAAGAGAACTACCATTCCTATAAAGGATAGTTGCTCTTTTAAGGATCCAATGGATAAAAAGCTAGAAGCTTACTTAAAAAATATGTATGTCCATCAGGGGTTACAGTGGCAACCAGCAGCGAGTATTGCTACGGTTGCAGGAGCTGCATCTTATTGGTGCGATGCGTTATCTGATCTTATTACAGAGGAAACTTCAGTAGAGGAGATCCAGGATAGGATCAAAGCTCTTAAATTGGCCAACACTTTTATCTGTGATGCCAATATGCAGATAATTCGACTGGGAGGAAAGGTGTCTAGCTTCACGGTTCTAGCTCGCAGGGCTCTTTGGTTAAAATCTCGGTCAGCTGATGTCTCTTCTAAGGCCAAGCTTTTGGATTTGCCTTACAAGGGAATGACTCTGTTTGGACCTGGTCTGGCAGAGATTATTTCAGAGATTACTGGTGGAAAGGGATCTTTCCTACCTCAGGACAAGAAGAACAGACTTAGAGGTCGTCGGACTTCTAATTTTTGTTCCTTTCGTATCTTTAAGGTACAAAAGTCCTCCTCTTCCTCATCTAAACCAGATCAACCCAGATCTTCTTGGAAATCCAACCAGCCCTAGAATAAGGGAAAACAAAACAAAAAGCCTTCTGCTGACTCTAAATCAGCATGAAGGTTCCGCCCCCGATTCCTGTGTGGATCAGGTGGGGGACAGGCTTTCTCTTTTTCGTCAAGTCTGGATGCGCAATGTCCCAGACCCTTGGGCAGTGGACATAGTATCTCAGGGTTACAGAATGGGATTCAAGTCTTGCCCTCCCAGGGCAAGATTTCTCCTGGCAAGACTATCCTTAAAGCAAATAAAGAAGGAAGCCTTCTTAATCTGTGTAAAAGACCTATTCTCTCTGGGATTTATTGTTCCTATCCCTCTAGCAAAACAAGGTCTAGGATTCTTCTCAAATCTGTTTGTGGTTCCCAAAAAGGAGGGAACTTTTCAGCCCATATTAGACCTCAAGTGTTTAAACAAATTCCACTAAAGTCAGTTTGACGACCATAGACCTGAAGGACGCATAACTTCACGTTCCCATTCACAGGGAACACCATCAGTATCTGAGGTTTGCCTTTCTGGACAAGCACTTTCAATTTGTTGCACTTCCATTTCCAGCTTTGTATACTCAATGGAACAGAGATCATTCGGATTTAGCTCAAAGGATAAATTTGCACCCTCTGACAAGAGATTCTCATGGTGGGTGTCTCAGGAACATCTGTCTCGGGGCACTTGCTTTCTCAGACCTTCCTGGGAAATTGTGACTACGGACGCCAGCCTGTCAGGTTGGGGTGCTGTCTGGGCCCTCTAAAGACTCAGGGCCTGTGGTCTTGGAAGGAGTCTTTTCTTCCAATAAACATTTTGTAGTTGAGAGCTATCTTCAATGCCCTATTAGCGTGGCCTCAACTGGCGTTGGTCCGGTATATAAGATTTCAATCTGACAATATCACCTCAGTGCCTTGCATCAACCAACAGGGAGGGCCTTGGAGTTCCTTAAGCCCGCAATTATCTTCTATTTTCCATCTACACTCCAGGAGTGGACAATTGGGAGGCAGATTTTCTGAGCAGACCGAATTTTCATCCCGGGGAGTGGGCTCTCCATCCGGAAGTGTTCTCTCAGATAACCCTGAAGTGGGGGGTTCCAAAGTTGTATCTGATGGTGTCCTGACAAAACGCCAAGGTTCCAAAGTACGATTCAAGGTCAAAAGTTCCTTGGAGGTTTTCTCTGGCTTATCCGTTTCCTCCGTTTGCTCTCCTTCCACGAGTCATTGCTCGTTTCAAACAAGAGAGAGCATCAGTGATTCTAATAGCTCCTGCATGGCCTCGCAGGATATGGTTCGCAGATCTGGTGAGGATGTCTTCTCTACCTCCTTGGAAGTTGCCTCTGAGGAAAGACCTTCTACTTCCGGGTCCTTTCCTCCATCCAAACTTAGATTCTCTGAAGCTAACTGCGTGGAGATTGAACGACTAGTTCTGTCTAAACATGGTTTTTCTGAAGCTGTCATTGATACTATGATTCAAGCTCGGAAGCTGGTTACTCGCAAAATTTACCATAAGATATGGCGTAAATATCTTTATTGGTGTGATTCTAAGTGGTTCTCCTGGAGCCGGGTGAGGATTCCCCAGATTTTGTCTTTTCTTCAGGATGAACTGGATAAGGGTTTATAGGTCAGTTCTCTAAAGGGTCAGATTTCATCATCATCTATCCTTTTGCACAAACGTCTGGCTGATCTACTAGATGTTCAAGGTTTTGTAGAGGCCCTGGTTAGAATCAGGCCTGTGTTTAAACCTGTTGCTCTCCTATGGTGCCTTAATTTAGTTCTTAAGGTTTTACAGCAGGCTCTGTTCGAGCCCATGCATGTTGTTGATATAAAAATGTTATCCTGGAAGGTTTTGTTTCTTGTGGCCATTTCTTCCGCTCGCAAAGTGTCTGAGCTTTCAGCTCTGCAGTGTGATTTCCCCCTACCTTATTTTTCATGCTGATAAGGCGGTCCTTCATACTATATTGTGTTTTCTCCTTAAGGATCGAAACCTTAATCAGGAAATTGTTGTTTCTTCTCTTTGTCCTAATCCTTCTTCTCAAAAGGAACGTCTTTTGCATAACTTGGATGTTGTGCGGTCTCTAAAGTTTTACTTACTAGCTACTAAAGATTTTTGGCAATCTTCTGCCCTGTTTGTTGTTTTTCTCTGGAAAACGTAAGGGTCAGAAGGCCACTTCTACTTCTCTGTCTCTCTGGTTGAGAAATTTGGTTTGTTTGGCTTATGAGATTGCTGGACAGCAGCCTCCTGAGAGAATTACGGCTCATTCCACTAGGACTGTATCCTCGTCTTGGGCTTTCAAAAATGCAGCTTCTGTGGAACAGATTTGCAAGACGGCTACATGGTCCTCTCTGCATACTTTTTCCAAATTCTACAAATTTGATACTTTTGCCTCGGCTGAGGCCTCTTTTGGGAGAAAGGTTCTTCAAGCGGTGGTGCCTTCTGTTTAGGTCCTCCTGCCCTTTTATTCTCCCTCCCTGTTCATTCTGTGTCCTCAAGCTTGGGTATTGGTTCCCACTAGTAATTGGAATGACGTTGTGGACTCTCCATGTCATATGAAAGAAAAGAAAATGTTATGCTTATCTAATAAATTTCTTTCCGGATATGGAGAGTCCACATCCCTGCCCTCTTTTAATTATAATTCGGCAGTTTTTTTGTGTGTTAACTTCAGGCACCTTTTCACCCTTGTGTTTTTTCCTTTTCCATTTACTTCGGCTGAATGACTGGGGGTTATAGGTAGGCAGTTACACTTAACCCCTTAACGACCGAGGACGTGCAGGGTACGTCCTCAAAAAAAAAGGCAGTTAATGCCTGAGAACGTACCCTGCACGTCCTCGGTTTGGAAAGCAGCTGGAAGCGATCCTGCTCGCTTCCAGCTGCTTTCCGGTTATTGCAGTGATGCCTCGATATGGAGGCATCCTGCAATAACTTTTTTAAGCCATCCGGTGCAGAGAGAGCCACTCTGTGGCCCTCTCTGCACCGGAGATCGGTGGCTCCCTGCGTTGGTGGGTGGGAGCCGGACCGGGAGGCGGGTGGCGGCCATCGATGGCCCTGGTTATGTGCAGGGGGGGCGGGATCGTGGGCGGGGATGAGCGGGGGGCGCGCACGGGAGGGTGGGGGCGGGCGCGTGCACTGGGAGGGAGCGGGTGGGAACCACTACTCTACAGAAAATGTGTTAATAAAAAATGTTTAAATGCCTTAATATTTTTTTTAAAAAAAAAAAGATCAGCAAGGTGGTGGGGGTTTGTCTGTGTGGGGGGGGGGGGGAAGCTACACTACAGAAAAAAGCCAAATAAATATAAAAAAAGCACTTTTTTTTTGCAAACTGGGTACTGGCAGACAGCTGCCAGTACCCAAGATGGCCCCCAATGAGGCAGAGGGGATGGTCAGAGAGCGGTTTTGGGGGGGATCAGGGAGGTTGGGGGCTAAGGGGGGGATCCTACACCCTAGCATATGTAAATATGCTAAAAAAAATTTTTTTTTTTTCTTTCATGTAATTAGCAAGAGTCCATGAGCTAGTGACGTATGGGATATACATTCCTACCAGGAGGGGCAAAGTTTCCCAAACCTTAAAATGCCTATAAATACACCCCTCACCACACCCACAATTCAGTTTTACAAACTTTGCCTCCGATGGAGGTGGTGAAGTAAGTTTGTGCTAGATTCTACGTTGATATGCGCTCCGCAGCAAGTTGGAGCCCGGTTTTCCTCTCAGCGTGCAGTGAATGTCAGAGGGATGTGAGGAGAGTATTGCCTATTTGAATGCAGTGATCTCCTTCTACGGGGTCTATTTCATAGGTTCTCTGTTATCGGTCGTAGAGATTCATCTCTTACCTCCCTTTTCAGATCGACGATATACTCTTATATATACCATTACCTCTGCTGATTCTCGTTTCAGTACTGGTTTGGCTTTCTACAAACATGTAGATGAGTGTCCTGGGGTAAGTAAATCTTATTTTCTGTGACACTCTAAGCTATGGTTGGGCACTTTGTTTATAAAGTTCTAAATATATGTATTCAAACATTTATTTGCCTTGACTCAGAATGTTCAACTTTCCTTATTTTTCAGACAGTCAGTTTCATATTTGGGATAATGCATTTGAATTAATCATTTTTTTCTTACCTTCAAAAATTTGACTCTTTTTTCCCTGTGGGCTGTTAGGCTCGCGGGGGCTGAAAATGCTTCATTTTATTGCGTCATTCTTGGCGTGGACTTTTTTGGCGCAAAAATTCTTTTCCGTTTCCGGCGTCATACGTGTCGCCGGAAGTTGCGTCATTTTTTTGACGTTATTTTGCGCCAAAAATGTCGGCGTTCCGGATGTGGCATCATTTTTGGCGCCAAAAGCATTTTAGGCGCCAAATAATGTGGGCGTCTGATTTGGCGCTAAAAAATATGGGCGTCGCTTTTGTCTCCACATTATTTTAGTCTCATTTTTTTCATTGCTTCTGGTTGCATAGAAGCTTGTTCTTTGGCATTTTTTCCCATTCCTGAAACTGTCATTTAAGGAATTTGATCAATTTTGCTTTATATGTTGTTTTTTCTATTACATATTGCAAGATGTCTCACGTTGCATCTGAGTCAGAAGATACTACAGGAAAATCGCTGTCTAGTGCTGGAGCTACCAAGCTAAGTGTATCTGCTATAATTTGTGGTATCTGTTTCTCCAGCTGTTGTTTGTATTGCATGTCATGACAAACTTATTAATGCAGATAAAATTTCCTTTAGTACTGTTACATTACCTGTTGCTGTTCCGTCAACATCTAATTTTCAGAGTGTTCCTGATAAACATAAGAGATTTTATTTTTTTAAATCCATTAAGAAGGCTATGTCTGTTATTTCTCCTTCTAGTTTACTTAAAAGTCTTTTAAAACTTCTCTTTTTTCAGATGAATTTTTAAATGAAGAACATCATTCTGATACTGATAAATCTTTGTATTTGTTCAAGATGGAATTTATTCGTTCTTTATTTAAAGAAGTATTAATTGCATTAGAAATAGAGGATTCTGGTCCTCTTGATACTAAATCTAAACGTTTAAATAAGGTTTTTAAATCTCCTGTAGTTATTCCAGAAGTGTTTAATCTCCCTGATGCTATTTCTGAAGTAATTTCCAGGGAATGGAATAATTTGGGTAATTCTTTTACTCCTTCTAAACGTTTAAGCAATTATATCCTGTGCCATCTGACAGATTAGAGTTTTTTTTGGACAAAATCCCTAAGGTTATGGGGCTGTCTCTACTCCTGCTTAATGTACTACTATTCCTACGGCAGATAGTACTTTATTTAAGGAAAATTGAATCCTTTCTAAGAAAAGCTTACTTGTGTTCAGGTAATCTTCTTAGACCTGCTATATTTTTAGCGGATGTTGCTGCAGCTTCAACTTTTTGGTTAGAAGCTTTAGCGCAACAAGTAACAGATCATAATTTTATAGCATTATTATTATTCTATAACATGCTAATAATTTTATTGGTGATACCATCTTTTGATATCATTAGAGTTGATGTCAGGTATATGTCTCTAGCTATTTTAGCTAGAAAAGCTTTATGGATTAAACTTGGAATGCTGATATGTCTTCTAAGTCAACTTTGCTTTCCCTTTCTTTCCAGGGTATTAAATTATTATCTCAATTGTTTCTGGAAGAAAGGGAACTTTTTTACCAAAGGATAAAAAAAAAAAAAAAAAAAAAAAAATCTAAGGTAAATTTAGGTCTAATAATCTTTTTCGTTCCTTTCCTCTCAACAAGGAACAAAAGCCTGATCCTTTATCCTCAGGAGCGGTATCAGTTTGGAAACGATTTCCAGTTTGGAATATATCCAAGCCTTATAGAAATCTATAGCCAGCTCCTAAGTACCCATGAAGGTGCGGCCCTTATTCCAGCTCAGCTGGTATGGGGCAGATTATGTTTTCTTCAAAGAAATTTGGATCAATTGCGTTCTCAATCTCTGGTTTCAGAACATTGTTTCAGAAAGGTACAGAATTGGCTTCAGTTAAGGCCTCCTGCTAAGAGATTTCTCCAACATAGGTGTGTCCGGTCCACGGCGTCATCCTTACTTGTGGGATATTCTCTTCCCCAACAGGAAATGGCAAAGAGCCCAGCAAAGCTGGTCACATGATCCCTCCTAGGCTCCGCCTACCCCAGTCATTCTCTTTGCCGTTGTACAGGCAACATCTCCACGGAGATGGCTTAGAGTTTTTTAGTGTTTAACGTACTAAACCTGGTTTTCTTCCAAAAGTTGTTTCTAACAAAAACATTAACCAGGAGATTATCGTACCTTCTCTGTGTCCGAAACCAGTTTCAAAGAAGGAACGTTTGTTGCACAATTTGGATGTTGTTCGCGCTCTAAAATTCTATTTAGATGCTACAAAGGATTTTAGACAAACATCTTCCTTGTTTGTTGTTTATTCTGGTAAAAGGAGAGGTCAAAAAGCAACTTCTACCTCTCTCTCTTTTTGGATTAAAAGCATCATCAGATTGGCTTACGAGACTGCCGGACGGCAGCCTCCCGAAAGAATCACAGCTCATTCCACTAGGGCTGTGGCTTCCACATGGGCCTTCAAGAACGAGGCTTCTGTTGATCAGATATGTAGGGCAGCGACTTGGTCTTCACTGCACACTTTTACCAAATTTTACAAGTTTGATACTTTTGCTTCTTCTGAGGCTATTTTTGGGAGAAAGGTTTTGCAAGCCGTGGTGCCTTCCATTTAGGTGACCTGATTTGCTCCCTCCCTTCATCCGTGTCCTAAAGCTTTGGTATTGGTTCCCACAAGTAAGGATGACGCCGTGGACCGGACACACCTATGTTGGAGAAAACAGAATTTATGTTTACCTGATAAATTACTTTCTCCACCGGTGTGTCCGGCCCACGGCCCGCCCTGGTTTTTTTAATCAGGTCTGATAATTTATTTTCTTTAACTACAGTCACCACGGTACCATATGGTTTCTCCTATGCAAATATTCCTCCTTAACGTCGGTCGAATGACTGGGGTAGGCGGAGCCTAGGAGGGATCATGTGACCAGCTTTGCTGGGCTCTTTGCCATTTCCTGTTGGGGAAGAGAATATCCCACAAGTAAGGATGACGCCGTGGACCGGACACACCGTTGGAGAAAGTAATTTATCAGGTAAACATAAATTCTGTTTTTTTCTTTCCCGTGTCCCAGTTAACACAGCAAAGGCTCAGCATTTCTGAAATGTGTTTCAGATCTAGAGTTGGTTGGAGTAATTATACCAGTTCCAGTTCTGGAACAGGGGCTGGGGTTTTATTTTATCTCTTCATTGTACCAAAGAAGGTCAATTCCTTCAGACCAGTTCCGGGTCTATCAATATTGAATCGTTATGTAAGGATACCAACATTCAAGATGGTTGCTGTAGGTCTATCCTGCTTTTTGTTTAGCAAGGGCATTATATGTCTACAATAGATTTACAGGATGTGTATCTGCATATTCCGATTCATCCAGATCACTTTTAGTGTCTGAGATTCTCTTTTTAGACAAGCATTACCAGTTTTTTTGGCTCTACCGTTTGGCCTAGCCTCAGTTCCAAGAATTTTTTTCAAAGGTTCTCGGTGCCCTTCTTTCTGTAATCAGAGAACGGGGTTTTGGTATTTCCTTATTTGGACGATATCTTGGTATTTGCTCAGTCTTCTCATTTTCGAAGAATCTCATACGAATCGACTTGTGTTGTTTCTTCAAGTTCATGGTTGGAGGTTCAATTTACCAATCAGTTCATTGATTCCTCAGACAAGGGTAACCTTTTTAGGTTTCTAGATAGATTCAGTGTCTATGACTCTGTCCTTGTCAGACAAGAGAAGTTTAACATTGATATCAGCTTGTCAAAACCTTCAGTCACAATCATTCCCTTTGGTAGCCTTATGCATGGAAATTTTAGGTCTTAGGACTGCCGCATCAGATGCGATCTCCTTTGCTCGTTTTCACATGCGACCTCTTCAGCTCTGTATGCTGAACCAATGGTGCAGGGATTACTCAAAGATATCTCAATTAATATCTTTAAACCGATTATACGACACTCTCTGACATGGTGGACAGATCACCATCGTTTAGTTCAGGGGGCTTCTTGTTCTTCCGACCTGGACTATAATCTCAACAGATGCAAGTCTTACAGGTTGGGGAGCTGTGTGGGGGTATCTGACGGCACAAGGGGTTTGGGAATCTCAGGAGGTGAGATTTCCGATCAATATTTTGAAACTCCGTGCAATTTTCAGAGCTTTTCAGTCTTGGCCTCTTCTGAAGAGAGAGTTGTTCATTTGTTTTCAGATAGACAATGTCACAACTGTGGCATACATCAATCATCAAGGAGGGACTTACAGTCCTCTGGTTATGAAAGAAGTATCTCGAATTTTGGTTTGGGCGGAATCCAGCTCCTGTCTAATCTCTGCGGTTCAAATGCCAGGTATGGACAATAGGAAAGCGGATTATCTCAGTCGCCAAACGTTGCACCTGGGCGAATGGTCTCTTCACCCAGAGGTATTTCCTCAGATTGTTCAAATGTGGGAACTCTCAGAAATAGATCTGATGGCTTCTCATCTAAACAAGAAACTTCCCTGGTATCTGTCCGGATCCCGGGATCCTCGGGCGGAGGCAGTGGATGCATTATTTCTTCCTTACAAGTGTCATCCTGCCTCTATCTTTCCGCCTCTAGTTCTTCTTCCAAGGGTATTCTCCAATATTCTAAGGAATGCTCGTTTGTCCTGCTGGTAGCTCCAGCATGGCCTCACAGGTTTTGGTATGCGGATCTTGTCCGGATGGCCTCTTGCCAGCTGTGGACTCTTCCGTTAATACCAGTCTTTCTGTCTCAAAACCTTAATTTTAAGGTATGGAGTTTGAACGCTTGATTCTTGGTCAAAGAGGTTTCTCTGACTCTGTGATTGATACTATGTGACAGGCTCGTAAATTTGTATCTAGTGAGATATATTATAGAGTCTGGAAGACTTATATTTCTTAGTGTCTTTCTCATCTTTTTTCTTGGCATTCTTTTTGAATACCGAGAATTTTACAGTTTCTTCAGGATGGTTTAGATAAAGGTTTGTCCGCAAGTTCCTTGAAAGACAAATCTCTGCTCTTTCTGTTCTTTTTCACAGAAGGTTTGCTAATCTTCCTGATATTTATTGTTTTGTACAACCTTTGGTTCGTATAAAACCTGTCATTAAGTCAATTTCTCCTCCTTGGAGTTTGAATTTGGTTCTGGGGGCTCTTCAAGCTCCTCCTTTTGAACCCATGCATTCGTTGGTCGTTATATTACTTTCTTGGAAAGTTTTGTTTCTTTTGGCCATCTCTTCTGCCAGAAGAGTCTCTGAATTATCTACTCTTTTTTGTGAGTCTCCTTTTCTGATTTTGCATCAGGATAAGGCGGTGCTGCGAACTTCTTTTGAATTTTTTACCTAAGGTTGTGAATTCTAACAACATTAGTAGAGAAATTGTGGTTCCTTCATTATGTCCTGATCCTATGAATTCTAAGGAGAAATCATTGCATTCTTTGGATGCTGTTAGAGCTTTGTAATATTATGTTGAAGCTACTAAGTCTTTCCGAAAGACTTCTAGTCTATTTGTCATCTTTTCCGGTTCTAGAAAAGGCCAGAAAGCTTCTGCCATTTCTTTGGCATCTTGGTTGAAATCTTTATTTCATCATGCCTATGTTGAGTCGGGTAACACTCCGCCTCAAAGGATTACAGCTCATTCTACTAGGTCAGTTTCTACTTCCTGGGCGTTTAGGAATGAAGCTTCGGTTGATCAGATTTGCAAAGCAGCAACTTGGTCCTCTTTGCATAATTTTACTAAATTCTACCATTTTGATGTGTTTTCTTCTTTTGAAGCAGTTTTTGGTAGAAACGTACTTCAGGCAGTGTTTTCAGTTTGAATCTTCTGCTTATGTTTTTTCATTAAAATTTTATTCTGGGTGTGGATTATTTTCAGCAGGAATTGGCTGTCTTTATTTTATCCCTCCCTCTCTAGTGACTCTTGCGTGGAAAGATCCACATCTTGGGTAATCATTATCCCATACGTCACTAGCTCATGGACTCTTGCTAATTACATGAAAGAAAACATAATTTATGTAAGAACTTACCTGATAAATTCATTTCTTTCATATTAGCAAGAGTCCATGAGGCCCGCCCTTTTTTGTGGTGGTTTTGATTTTTTTGTATAAAGCACAATTATTCCAATTCCTTATTTTATATGCTTTCGCACTTTTTTCTTATCACCCCACTTCTTGGCTACTCGTTAAACTGAATTGTGGGTGTGGTGAGGGGTGTATTTATAGGCATTTTAAGGTTTGGGAAACTTTGCCCCTCCTGGTAGGAATGTATATCCCATACGTCACTAGCTCATGGACTCTTGCTAATATGAAAGAAATGAATTTATCAGGTAAGTTCTTACATAAATTATGTTTTTTTTTAAAAAACCCTTTTATTTTAGTACTGGCAGACTTTCTGCCAGTACTTAAGATGGCGGGGACAATTGTGGGGTGGGGGAGGGAAGGGAGCTGTTTGGGAGGGATCAGGGGGTGGGATGTGTCAGGTGGGAGGCTGATCTCTACACTAAAGCTAAAATTAACCCTGCAAGCTCCCTACAAACTCCCTAATTAACCCCTTCACTGCTAGCCATAATACACGTGTGAGGCGCAGCAGGATTTAGCGGCCTTCTAATTACCAGAAAGCAACGCCAAAGTCATATATGTCTGCTATTTCTGAACAAAGGGGATCCCAGACAAGTATTTACAACCATTTGTGCCATAATTGCACAAGCTGTTTGTAAATTATTTCAGTGAGAAACCTAAAATTGTGAAAAATTTAACTTTTTTTTCAATTTGATCGCATTTGGCGGTGAAATGGTGGCATGAAATATACCAAAATGTGCCTAGATCAATACTTGGGGTTGTCTACTATACTACACTAAAGCTAAAATTAACCCTACAAGCTCCCTAAAAGCTCCCTAATTAACCCCTTAACTGCTGGGCATAATACACTTGTGGTGCGCAGTGGCATTTAGCGGCCTTCTAATTACCAAAAAGCAACGCCAAAGCCATATATGTCTGCTATTTCTGAACAAAGGGGATCCCAGAGAAGAATTTACAACCATTTATGCCATAATTGCACAAGTTGTTTGTAAATAATTTCAGTGAGAAACCAAAAGTTTGTGAAAAAATTTGTGAAAAAGTGAATGATTTTTTGTATTTGATCGCATTTGGCGGTGAAATGGTGGTATGAAATATACCAAAATTGTCCTAGATCAATACTTTGGGATGTCTACTAAAAAAAAATATATACATGTCAAGGGATATTCAGGGATTCCTGAAAGATATTAGTGTTCTAATGTAACTAGCGCTAATTTTGGAAAAAAGTGGTTTGGAAATAGCAAAGTGCTACTTGTATTTATGGCCCTATAACTTGCAAAAAAAGCAAAGAACATGTAAACATTGGGTATTTCTAAACTCAGGACAAAATTTTGAAACTATTTAGCATGGGTGTTTTTTGGTGGTTGTAGATATGTAACAGATTTTGGGGGTCAAAGTTAGAAAAAGTGTGTTTTTTTTTTAATTTTTCCTCATATTTTATATTTTTTTTATAGTAAATTATAAGATATGATGAAAATAATGGTATCTTTAGAAAGTCCATTTAGTGGCGAGAAAAACGGTGTATAATATGTGTGGGTACAGTAAATGAGTAAGAAGAAAATTACAGCTAAACACAAACACCGCAAAAATGTAAAAATAGCCTTGGTCCCAAACGGACAGAAAATGGAAAAGTGCTGTGGTCATTAAGGGGTTAAAGGGATACTAAACCCAAAATGTTTCTTTCATGATTCAGATAGAGCATGCAATTTTAATCAACTTTCTAATTTACTCCTATTATCAATTTTTATTTATTCTCTTGTTATCTTTATTTGAAAAAGAAGGCATCTAAGCTAAGGAGATAAAACAAAACAGATGTACAAAATATGTTAGAATGTTAACAAACAATATCTATGTACACTGGTTAAAATACTCCCCTCCGTATATACCGCTGCCGTCTATCAGTCTCTCCCAAAGTGAGACTGTGGTAATTGTAGTGGTGTGTGGTATAGAGGCGCAGGTGTTTTCTTGTTCTGTGCTCCAAAATTGCCTGGGAATGAGAGGACTTTATTTCTATGTGTGTAGATCAACACCATATAATTGTGTAGTATACTTACTCTGAAAAAGTTCAGAGTCCAGCTTCCTCTCAAAGATCTGAATGGTATTTTACAATTAGGTATTCTCCCAATCCACTGTAGCTGTGAATACAGGATAACGTACTTTAAATGCAGTATACAACTGGTGCAAAATGTGCAGTATACTTACTCCGATAAAATCGGAATCCGGCTCCTTTTGCAGCACTCCCGCTGATTTAATTAAAAGAAATCCAAAAATCCAACAAGGCAGCAAGCAAAAGTTCATAAAAATACAAATTTATTTAAAATGTCACTACTGCATTTAAAGTACGTTATCCTGTATTCACAGCTACAGTGGATTGGGAGAATACCTAATTGTAAAATACCATTCAGATCTTTGAGAGGAAGCTGGACTCTGAACTTTTTCAGAGTAAGTATACTGCACAATTATATGGTGTTGATCTACACACATAGAAATAAAGTCCTCTCATTCCCAGGCAATTTTGGAGCACAGAACAAGAAAACACCTGCGCCTCTATACCACACACCACATCTAAGCTAAGGAACCAGCCAAATTTTGGTTCAGAACTCTGGACAGCACTTGTTTATTGGTGCTGTCCAATCAGCAAGGACAACCCAGGTTGTGAACAAAAAATGTGCTGGCTTCTAAACTTACATTCTTGCTCTTCAAATAAAGATAGCATGAGAATAAAGAAAAAATGATAATAGGAGTAAATTAGAAAGTTGCTTAAAATTGCATGCTCTATCTGAATCGTGAAAGAAAAGAATTTGGGTTAAGTGTCCTTTTAACAGCTTTTCTGAGGTGCTCTTTGCCTCCTCCTGCTGCTCAGGAGTTGAATATCACACTAGTAATTGGAATGACGTCGTGGACTCTCCATGTCCGGAAAGTAAGAAATTTATCAGGTTAGCATCAATTTTGTTTTTATAGAAGTAAGAATGACAAAGTTTTGCAAATACTGGATATTAAAGGCATAAAAATGCAAATTCAAATGTGACTCAAGCAGTGGATTTAAAGAGCTGGAAGGACGATGACATTATTTTCTGTATTTGATAGGTGATTAAAGTTGAATGTGGGGGATAGGACCTTAGTTATATCAAAATGACTTCCAGGTTGGGATTCTGGTAAATAGGGAAGAAGATCATATGTCTGGTGCAGAGAAGTATATTTGGGTGTAAAAAGTATAACCACTAAATGGCCTACTAATTATTGAGTTCAGGTGTTTAAGCCACACCCACTGTTTTTTTTTTTAATATGATCACATTTGGTGGTGAAATGGTGTCATGACAAAATGGACTTAGCTCAATACCTTGGGTTGTCTACTTAATTTTTTTTTATAGTTTTGACAGGTAAATAAAAAAAAGCAAAAATACTAAAAAATTCTCTGGTGTTTTAGGCAAGTTTATGTATGTCAGTGGTTTATTTCTTTTAAAAAAAAAAATGAAACTCCCTTATTCTTTCAGTATATGGGTTGGGATGTCTGTGTCCTCATTTATCCCTTGAGGAAAATGCTATCCTTTGAAGTCAGTGTAGTTAAACTAGATAACAGGATGTTCTTTATTGATATATACCTACTAAATATTTTACAATCAAATAAAAATCAATTTTTTTAGAAAAAACTAAACTGTAACCTCCTGTACAGTTCCTGGAGAATAATCTGACAAAATAAGCTTTTGTATTTTCTTACTAAGCATCACAATTTTAGAACTTGTATGTGTTGTGCTGTTAAAAACAAAAACGATATTGTACACTTTAGTCTATGACAAAGGTGTCTGTGTAGTAGAACTGGCATTCTTCATTAGGGCTAAGCTGCAGTACTTACTGCAACCAACCAAGAACAATACTTCATACATTAGCATATTAAAATATTTATGAGTTTTTCATGAATAAGTCATTGACAAATCATGTAGGTTCTGTGCATATACGGAGGCGGAAATTAGAATGGACATTTACTAATAAAATGTAAGAAATTTGATAAATAGATTTTTAGAACACATAAATAAAAGTTGGTAAAATCAATAGAAGCAATTCTTTTTATGTTTTAATGTGATTTTTTATATTACAATTATATTGTTTGAGATATATATATATATATATATATATATATATATATATATATATATATAATATAATATTCATAGAAGCTCAATACACTTGGTTTCCTTGTTTTTCTTTATTTCTAGCTGTTTAGTTAAAGGCCCATAATAGTTGAAAAATGACATGCTCAAATCCGTTAGAGCATGCAATTTTAATATTATCGCCCTGCTCTACTGTGTGATTAATCCCTGCAAAGGGGCATAACAGACAGTTTAAGTGTCTATAGTCTTAAAATTGCATGCTATAACGGATTTGACTCTTATGTTCCTTTAAAGGATTGGGCATGGTCAGTGATGTACTTGGCAGTGAGCAATCCTCTTTGTTAAAGAACAGTGCTCACGTGGCATGAAAACAGATATATATATATATATGTGTGTGTGTATATATATATATATATATATATATATATATATATATATATTTGTGTGTGTAAAAGAAATAGATTAAAGTGATCCAGTATTAATATACAGATGCTAATTAAAGAAAACAAATACCTACTGCTTACCATTAGATATTTAAGGCATTGAATTAGAACATTCCTACTGCTTACCGTTAGACATTTAGAGCATTGCATTTCCACTGCTTACCGTTAGACATTTAGGACATTGCATTCCAGCATCCCAACTGCTTACCATTTGACATTTAGGGCATTGCATTACAGCATTCCTACTGCTTACCGGTTAGGCATTTAGGGCATTGCATTACAGCATTCCTACTGCTTACTGTTAGGCATTGCATTACAGCACCATAACTGCTTACCATTAGACATTTATTGCATTGCATTCCAGCATCCCAACTGCTTACCATTTGACATTTAGGGCATTGCATTACATAATTTTTACTGCTTACTGTTAGGCATTTAGGGCGTTGCATTACATCATTCCTACTGCTTACTGTTAGGCATTTATGGCATCACCTTACAGCATTCCTACTGCTTACTGTTATGCTTTTAGGGTGTTGCATTACAGCATTCTAACTGCTTACCGTTTGACATTTTATGGCATTGCATTACAAAATTCCTACTGCTTACCATTAGACATTTAGTGCATTGCATTACAGCATCCCAACTACTTACTGTTTGACATTTAGAGTATCACATTACAGCATCCCTACTGCTTACCATTACACATTTAGGGCATTGCATTAGAACATTCCTACTGCTTACTGTTGGACATTAAGGGCATTGCATTACAGCATTCCTATTGTTTACAATTAGACATCTGATATCTCTCTCGCGCTCACTTTTTCGCTCTCGCGCTCTCTTTTTCGCTCTCGCGCTCTCTTTTTTGCTCTCGCGCTCTCTTTCTCGCTTTCTCGCTGTGTCTTTCTCGCTCTCTTTCCCACTCATTACCGTCTGCTTGTTGCTATTCCATACCACCTCTTGCGAACCACCTTTATTTTATGCAATCCCTTATTCAACTTGACTTTCCTTCTCACACACACTCCCTGCCCCTCTGCGCTCTCTGTCTGTTAAATGTCATTGTATCATCTCTGTCTTATCAAATATTCTACTCCCTTGAACTCAAGACACACAAATCTAATTGAAATTAAATTAGCTGGCCAGTTATTACCACTTTGTCCATGTTTTCTTGGGCAGTCAGTCTAGCTGTAGTATGAGTAACAAATAAGTAGTGCATGCACACTGCTTCATGTGTTAGTCATTTTGACTGTCCAGGAAACATGAGGGATGTGGCATTGACAAGGTCAATCCTGCATCCTGTTTTTAACATCCATGCATCAACTTATAGCAGCAGCACTGCAACATAGTACAGTAAGTGTACAGTTTTCAAAAATATAACCGAATAGTTACAATACAAAACATTGGAACCTGCCCTTGTTATGACATTGGCCATCCCTACAGCCAGACTGCAGTCAGTGCATGCACAGTTTCACACAGGAGTGAAATGTGAATCAAGAAGTAATTTGACCTGACAATATCACAATGGGTTAGTTAGTCATAGTGAGTGACAAATTAAGTACAAACTATAAGCCGTAGAGCTTGTTATAGGAGGGCCCAGGAAGAAATTCTGATGATTTGTAATTTGTAGTACTAGTAAATAATGTAGTAATATTATGTAATAAGATACTTAATATATTATATATAATATTATTTCCTAATATTATATATTTAATATCAGAGAATAACATTTACTTTGCATGGGGGAACTGCCGATTGCTTTGCTTGGCTCCTCCACGACTTGCTGCTCAGACACAATGGACATCACCCTGGCCTTGATGCTTGGAATTGTATCCACATTTATGTAGCTTGTCCTGAATCATGGATCAAGGAATGATGCCATATCTAGCAGATCTTGAGTATCTTCTTCATAATTTATATTCCTAGATTCAAGAATTTTGGATTTGTTTTCAGTGTCTTGGTCAGGTCAGAATCAACTGCCTTCAGAGCCAGTATCTTTGTATTTAATAGATGCAGAAATTGTTTCAGATATGATACACTGACATAGTTCTCTCCAGAAAGGGCATCAGTAAAATCTTGAAATTGACCCAGTGCCTTACTCACAGATTCAAGAACATCAGTGTCCTGCCATTGTTGAACCAGATGTCTGTTTTTTCTGTCTGCAGAGAGAACCTGAGTCAATGCTCTCTGTTGCGCTAAAACCCTTTCTATCATCTGTTGTCTTCAGCTCCACCTTCTTGGGCACTCTGTTATAAGTGAATGCTTTGGCAGTTGAAGTTCTTCCTGGGCTTGAGTTAATGCCATCTTCTTTTTGATGAAGTGCATGGTTAAACTCATATATGGCTCCTTTGTTTGTCTTGATCACATATCTGTTGTTGTTGCATATAGTATTCCAATTGTTTTATCTTAGATTCCACTACAGTTTTGCATTTTGCATACATTTCTGGGATTGCAACTACTGAAGTATTTGCGAGATGGCAGTTGGTATCTCTTGTCGCGTGTGTGTATTATTTTTTTTGAAGCCTTGGTTACTAATCGTGTATACAGGCACCATGTCTTTAAATATATAATATGCAATAGTGTTGGTTATTTCTATATGCCTTTTTGGGTTCTTCGCATATGGTGACGATGTGCTTGCAAATGCCTTCATGATTGATTGTTGAACTTTCTGCTCAACTTTACCTTCACAGCTTTTTTGTGTTGTCTTTACTCTGCCTGTGTTTTTTTTTTTTTTTGCCATACATTGATCAAAGATTTCCTTATGCCACTTTTTAAGGTGCTGGAACAGGTTTGTTGTGTTACTTTGTTTTGTTGCAACAGTCATTCCACAAATCTTGCAGATTACTTGGTTCTGTTTCACATCATCTTTTCTGAATCCAAAATATTCCCAAACAACTGATGTAGATTTTCTCTTTAGCACCAACAAGTCATCATAATCATCATTAGCATTGTTGTTATTGTTGGACACGGACAGCTCTGGATCAGAGCTCATCTTTAATTTTATCTACCACACACAATACCAGCTGGCACAAAAAATGAGGAGTTTTATAGTACCACACAGTCCACACTGCCAGGATCAGTAGGGTGGCACAATGAGAGACAAGAGACCACACTCAGGCTTGCACTTGAATAGAAATAGAAATTCAATAATTGAGTGGGCTTGATGATTCAGTTAGCTGTTACAGCTTAGCTCTGATGATGCTAGTATAGCTTCTTCAAGTTTCAGAAATGACACAGTGGAAACGGTCTTGATAAAGCTTCCAAAATATTTTTGAATCTCAATTATTTTGGATCAAGAAGGTGGATGATATGCTTGTGCTGCAACTAAGACAAGAGACCACAGGTTGCACTTAAATATAAAGAAGACAACAATGAGCTTGATGATGCAGTCACCTTGATTGAGAGACAAGAGACCACAGGCTTACACTTGTAATGAATTGAATATAAAGAAGACAACAATGGGCTTGCTCATCATGTTTATTTGAGAATGAGGCAACACTGGCTTTCATTGGAGGAGACTGACCTTGCAGTTGTAAAATACAATGGCTCTGGAGGACTGACCGTGCTGTTGTAGAAGACACTGGCTGAATATGGCTGACCTGCTTGCTGTTGTAGAAGACACAAACTTGCAGTGCACTTGCAGGATGACTGCTGTTGTAGAAGACACTGGCTGTGCAGGATGTTGATGACTTGCTGTTGTAGAAGAATAGACAGGCAAGTGCAGGATGTTGTGGATGACCTTGTTGTTATAGAAGAAGAAAAAGGCTGCAGTGCAGGATGTGGATGACCTTGATGTTGTTGTAGAAGAAGCAACAGGATGCAATAAATTGACTGTAACCACAGGTGTTGGCAGACTTTGGTGAACTTGATACTAGGAGTCGAAGATGACACATAGGCAGTCTTTGCTGTTGGTTGAACATAAGAGTTATAGAATAAGGCGGTGGGAGGCAGGGGAAACAAGTTTTACTTTTTGGAAAGACAACAAACACAAACAGTAAGGGACTGGGAGGGACATCATAAAAAGTACAAAGCACTTTTTTTAATTCATTAAATAAATTTATTTAATTTCTGTTCTGAATCAAGCAATAGACTATCATCTATCTACTATACACTCAAGACCCAACTTAATAATATATTTTATATATAAAAAAAAATTATCATCTATCTAAAAATAGATTTTAAAATTGACCCAGACTGGGAATGGAATCAATGTTATGCGTCACAGAAGTTAATAAAAAGAAAACCACCCCACTTTAAAGTTATTGGACACTAGTACTACTCCCTTAATTGCTCATACTATGATGATTGATCATCTATCTACACTCGACTCAATTATCAGGGAATCAATTAATGTTATGCGTCACAGATGTTTATTATAAAAAAAAAAAACACTTTAAACTTCAAAGTTTTTGGACACTACTACTACTCACTTAATTACTCATACTATGATGATTGATGATCACTCAACTCAATTATCAGGGAATGCAATGGAATCAAATATGTTATGCATCACAGAAGTTAATAAAAATAAAAAAAAGGCAGTGGCACTTTTGTAAAATACTACTCATAGGTCCTCTTAGGGGTGTACTCACTTTTGTTGCCAACGGTTTAGACATTAATGGCTGTGTGTTGAGTTATTTTGAGGGGACAGCAAATTTACACTGATATACAGGCTGTACACTCACTACTTTAAATTGTAGCAAAGTGTCATTTCTTCAGTGTTGTCACATTAAAAAATATAATAAAAGATTTACAAAAATGTGAGGGGTGTACTCACTTCTGCTTCTTGTCCCGCGCTCATTGTCCTACCACTGAAAAGCTGTTAAATGTGAACAGCACACACGCACATGTGCAATGGCACTGGAAGGTCTGCCTGATATTCTTTATGTGCAGAGTGGCAGGCCTGTCAGGGCATGCAGTGGAGGGCATCTTGGATTGAGGGCCATCATGGCTGGGTACTGGGCCAAGGCCTAGCTGTTGAGAAACCAGGTTCTACATCATAAATGTAGCATCAAATAAAAGTAGGTTATATTTTATAAGTATCTAGTGATGTCTGCAGATTATAAAACATGCCCCATAATAAATGCATGGTAATGCTTTCTTACAATTTTGCACACTAGAATGTTGACCTCTAATAAACCTTAAGGGATATGAAACCCAAAAATATTCTTTTGTAATTCATACAGACTATACAATTTAAAAAGAAGTTTCCAATTTACTTTTATTTATCAAATTTGCTTCTTTCCCATGGTATCCTTTATTGAAGAGATAACTGGGCAGGTTCAAATTGATAACATTCTTTCAAAACTGCTGCCATATACTGCTCCAGACTTGTGCGCCCACCTGAGCTTTTTCATTAAAAGATACCAAGAGAACAAAGTATATTTGATAATTTTAGTTAGAAAGTTGTTTAACCCCTTAAGGATCAGCGACGTACCCTGTATGTCACTGGTCTTTTTTTGGGACTTGATTGTTTTATAGCACGGTCTTGCCACCAGTGTTGAGACTGCTCTATTCCACAAAGCCTGCTGGAGGGAGGGCATTCATAGTGTGTTCTTGCTAGACTAATGCTATTATGTCCTGAAAAAAACATTAACGACCAGTGACATACAGGGTACATTGTGGTCATTAAGGGGTTAAAATCACAATCTTTATCTAAATCGTGAATGAAAAGTTTGGGTTTTATGTCTCTTTAACCAAAATAGTTTACACACTCTTATGCCTGGAAATCCCTGCTCAGTTTATAGAACTTGAGTGGTGTATTTAATGCAGTGATTGCTAGTGATTGTTTTTATTATTGTTTCTTTTACAAAGGATATTAACCTCCTACTAACAGGAAGTGGCAAAGAGCACCACAGCAGAGCTGTATATATAGCTCCTCCCTTCCCCTCCACATCCAGTCATTCTCTTTGCATGTGTTTGTACTAGGAAGAGGTAAAGTGAGGTGTTTTAGTTTCTTCAATCAAGAAGTTTTTTATTTTAAATGGTACCGGTGAGTGCTATTTTCCTCAGGGGGATATGGAAGAAGATTTCTGCCCTGAGGTTGATGATCTTAGCAGTTGTAACTAAGATCCACGCTGGTTCCCACAATACTTCTGAAGGTAACCGTGAGACATCTTCATTGTGGAGACCGGTTTCATGCTACAAGCAGCATTAAGGTATGTGCAGCCTTTTTTATTCTGAAGAGACTTGGTGTATCAGATCTGGCTGGCATTATTTCCCTGTATGGGAATGGGGTAAGCAGTAAATCCTATTTTATAAGAGGGGTATTACTGGAGTCCCTATATTATATTTTTCATTAGTTGACTTTATTTGGGCATTATGTGACATGGGAGACAATGGAAAAAAACAATGTTTTACTTTTTTATTTTTGGCATTTAAACTTGTTTGTTTTATGTTTGAGGGGTTGTATACTGTGTGTACATTAACTTTGGTGCAAAACCGCATTCCCATGCGGTTTTGTTTGGGCCTACTCCGACTTTGACCTTAAGGGGCAGGGCTTATTTTCGTGCGCCCATATGCGCACTTCCTTCAGGCTAAGCAGCAGCAAGCAGTAACTCGGGGGGATCCTGGACTGTGTAGCTGGTCTGAAGGGTTGGAAACTTGTTTCTAAGTTCCCTGGGGGCAGGTAGGCGCAGAGGGTATTTTTATCTATCTTTTGACTAGTTGTTGATATAAGTACTTTTGAGCCTTATTTCTGCCCTTGCTTCTGGGTGCAGTAATTTTTGGATTAACCAACGATATTAAGTTAAATTTGGGGATAATTTAACGTTAATTGAGCATTTTGGAAAAATTGTTCACTTTTTCTTTTCTTAAAGGCACAGTACACATTATTTCAAATGTTTATTTCTCCAACATAGGTGTGTCCGGTCCACGGCGTCATCCTTACTTGTGGGATATTCTCTTTCCCAACAGGAAATGGCAAAGAGCCCAGCAAAGCTGGTCACATGATCCCTCCTAGGCTCCGCCTACCCCAGTCATTCTCTTTGCCGTTGTACAGGCAACATCTCCACGGAGATGGCTTAGAGTTTTTTAGTGTTTAACTGTAGTTTTTATTATTCAATCAAGAGTTTGTTATTTTGAAATAGTGCTGGTATGTACTATTTACTCAGAAACAGAAAAGAGATGAAGATTTCTGTTTGTATGAGGAAAATGATTTTAGCAACCGTCACTAAAATCCATGGCTATTCCACACAGGACTGTTGAGAGCAATTAACTTCAGTTGGGGGAACAGTGAGCAGTCTCTTGCTGCTTGAGGTATGACACATTCTAACAAGACGATGTAATGCTGGAAGCTGTCATTTTCCCTATGGGATCCGGTAAGCCATGTTTATTACGATCGTAAATAAGGGCTTCACAAGGGCTTATTAAGACTGTAGACTTTTTCTGGGCTAAATCGATTCATTATTAACACATATTTAGCCTTGAGGAATCATTTTATCTGGGTATTTTGATATAATAATAGCGGCAGGCACTGTTTTAGACACCTTATTCTTTAGGGGCTTTCCCAAAGCATAGGCAGAGCCTCATTTTCGCGCCGGTGTTGCGCACTTGTTTTTGAGAGGCATGGCATGCAGTCGCATGTGAGAGGAGCTCTGATACTTAGAAAAGACTTTCTGAAGGCGTCATTTGGTATCGTATTCCCCTTTGGGCTTGGTTGGGTCTCAGCAAAGCAGATACCAGGGACTGTAAAGGGGTTAAAGTTCAAAACGGCTCCGGTTCCGTTATTTTAAGGGTTAAAGCTTCCAAATTTGGTGTGCAATACTTTTAAGGCTTTAAGACACTGTGGTGAAAATTTGGTGAATTTTGAACAATTCCTTCATGTTTTTTCGCAATTGCAGTAATAAAGTGTGTTCAGTTTAAAATTTAAAGTGACAGTAACGGTTTTATTTTAAAACGTTTTTTGTACTTTGTTATCAAGTTTATGCCTGTTTAACATGTCTGAACTACCAGATAGACTGTGTTCTGAATGTGGGGAAGCCAGAATTCCTATTCATTTAAATAAATGTGATTTATGTGACAATGACAATGATGCCCAAGATGATTCCTCAAGTGAGGGGAGTAAGCATGGTACTGCATCATTCCCTCCTTCGTCTACACGAGTCTTGCCCACTCAGGAGGCCCCTAGTACATCTAGCGCGCCAATACTCCTTACTATGCAACAATTAACGGCTGTAATGGATAATTCTGTCAAAAACATTTTAGCCAAAATGAACACTTATCAGCGTAAGCGCGACTGCTCTGTTTTAGATACTGAAGAGCATGACGACGCTGATAATAATATTTCTGAAGGGCCCCTAACCCAGTCTGATGGGGCCAGGGAGGTTTTGTCTGAGGGAGAAATTACTGATTCAGGGAACATTTCTCAACAAGCTGAACCTGATGTGATTGCATTTAAATTTAAGTTGGAACATCTCCGCATTCTGCTTAAGGAGGTATTATCCACTCTGGATGATTGTGACAAGTTGGTCATCCCAGAGAAACTATGTAAAATGGACAAGTTCCTAGAGGTGCCGGGGCTCCCAGAAGCTTTTCCTATACCCAAGCGGGTGGCGGACATTGTTAATAAAGAATGGGAAAGGCCCGGTATTCCTTTCGTCCCTCCCCCCATATTTAAAAAATTGTTTCCTATGGTCGACCCCAGAAAGGACTTATGGCAGACAGTCCCCAAGGTCGAGGGAGCGGTTTCCACTTTAAACAAACGCACCACTATACCCATAGAGAATAGTTGTGCTTTCAAAGATCCTATGGATAAAAAAATTAGAAGGTTTGCTTAAAAAGATGTTTGTTCAGCAGGGTTACCTTCTACAACCAATTTCATGCATTGTCCCTGTCGCTACAGCCGCATGTTTCTGGTTCGATGAGCTGATAAAGGCGGTCGATAGTGATTCTCCTCCTTATGAGGAGATTATGGACAGAATCAATGCTCTCAAATTGGCTAATTCTTTCACCCTAGACGCCACTTTGCAATTGGCTAGGTTAGCGGCTAAGAATTCTGGGTTTGCTATTGTGGCGCGCAGAGCGCTTTGGTTGAAATCTTGGTCGGCTGATGCGTCTTCCAAGAACAAGCTACTTAACATTCCTTTCAAGGGGAAAACGCTGTTTGGCCCTGACTTGAAAGAGATTATCTGTGATATCACTGGGGGTAAGGGCCACGCCCTTCCTCAGGATCGGCCTTTCAAGGCAAAAAATAAACCTAATTTTCGTCCCTTTCGTAGAAACGGACCAGCCCAAAGTGCTACGTCCTCTAAGCAAGAGGGTAATACTTCTCAAGCCAAGCCAGCTTGGAGACCAATGCAAGGCTGGAACAAGGGAAAGCAGGCCAAGAAACCTGCCACTGCTACCAAGACAGCATGAAATGTTGGCCCCCGATCCGGGACCGGATCTGGTGGGGGGCAGACTCTCTCTCTTCGCTCAGGCTTGGGCAAGAGATGTTCTGGATCCTTGGGCGCTAGAAATAGTCTCCCAAGGTTATCTTCTGGAATTCAAGGGACTTCCCCCAAGGGGGAGGTTCCACAGGTCTCAGTTGTCTTCAGACCACATAAAAAGACAGGCATTCTTACATTGTGTAGAAGACCTGTTAAAAATGGGAGTGATTCATCCTGTTCCATTAAGAGAACAAGGGATGGGGTTCTACTCCAATCTGTTCATAGTTCCCAAAAAAGAGGGAACGTTCAGACCAATCTTAGATCTCAAGATCTTAAACAAGTTTCTCAAGGTTCCATCGTTCAAGATGGAAACCATTCGAACTATTCTTCCTTCCATCCAGGAAGGTCAATTTATGACCACGGTGGATTTAAAGGATGCGTATCTACATATTCCTATCCACAAGGAATATCATCGGTTCCTAAGGTTCGCATTCCTGGACAAACATTACCAGTTCGTGGCGCTTCCTTTCGGATTAGCCACTGCTCCAAGGATTTTCACAAAGGTACTAGGGTCCCTTCTAGCTGTGCTAAGACCAAGGGGCATTGCTGTAGTACCTTACTTGGACGACATTCTGATTCAAGCGTCGTCCCTTCCTCAAGCAAAGGCTCACACGGACATTGTCCTGGCCTTTCTCAGATCTCACGGATGGAAAGTGAACGTGGAAAAGAGTTCTCTATCTCCGTCAACAAGGGTTCCCTTCTTGGGAACAATAATAGACTCCTTAGAAATGAGGATTTTTCTGACAGAGGCCAGAAAAACAAAACTTCTAGACTCTTGTCGGATACTTCATTCCGTTCCTCTTCCTTCCATAGCTCAGTGCATGGAAGTGATCGGGTTGATGGTAGCGGCAATGGACATAGTTCCTTTTGCGCGCATTCATCTAAGACCATTACAACTGTGCATGCTCAGTCAGTGGAATGGGGACTATACAGACTTGTCTCCGAAGATACAAGTAAATCAGAGGACCAGAGACTCACTCCGTTGGTGGCTGTCCCTGGACAACCTGTCACAAGGGATGACATTCCGCAGACCAGAGTGGGTCATTGTCACGACCGACGCCAGTCTGATGGGCTGGGGCGCGGTCTGGGGATCCCTGAAAGCTCAGGGTCTTTGGTCTCGGGAAGAATCTCTTCTACCGATAAATATTCTGGAACTGAGAGCGATATTCAATGCTCTCAAGGCTTGGCCTCAGCTAGCGAGGGCCAAGTTCATACGGTTTCAATCAGACAACATGACAACTGTTGCGTACATCAACCATCAGGGGGGAACAAGGAGTTCCCTGGCGATGGAAGAAGTGACCAAAATCATTCTATGGGCGGAGTCTCACTCCTGCCACCTGTCTGCTATCCACATCCCAGGAGTGGAAAATTGGGAAGCGGATTTTCTGAGTCGTCAGACATTGCATCCGGGGGAGTGGGAACTCCATCCGGAAATCTTTGCCCAAGTCACTCAGCTGTGGGGCATTCCAGACATGGATCTGATGGCCTCTCGTCAGAACTTCAAAGTTCCTTGCTACGGGTCCAGATCCAGGGATCCCAAGGCGGCTCTAGTGGATGCACTAGTAGCACCTTGGACCTTCAAACTAGCTTATGTGTTCCCGCCGTTTCCTCTCATCCCCAGGCTGGTAGCCAGGATCAATCAGGAGAGGGCGTCGGTGATCTTGATAGCTCCTGCGTGGCCACGCAGGACTTGGTATGCAGATCTGGTGAATATGTCATCGGCTCCACCTTGGAAGCTACCTTTGAGACGAGACCTTCTTGTTCAGGGTCCGTTCGAACATCTGAATCTGGTTTCACTCCAGCTGACTGCTTGGAGATTGAACGCTTGATCTTATCGAAGCGAGGGTTCTCAGATTCTGTTATCGATACTCTTGTTCAGGCCAGAAAGCCTGTAACTAGAAAGATTTACCACAAAATTTGGAAAAAATATATCTGTTGGTGTGAATCTAAAGGATTCCCTTGGGACAAGGTTAAGATTCCTAGGATTCTATCCTTCCTTCAAGAAGGATTGGAAAAAGGATTATCTGCAAGTTCCCTGAAGGGACAGATTTCTGCCTTGTCTGTGTTACTTCACAAAAAGCTGGCTGCTGTGCCAGATGTTCAAGCCTTTGTTCAGGCTCTGGTTAGAATTAAGCCTGTTTACAAACCTTTGACTCCTCCTTGGAGTCTCAATTTAGTTCTTTCAGTTCTTCAGGGGGTTCCGTTTGAACCCTTGCATTCCGTTGATATTAAGTTATTATCTTGGAAAGTTTTGTTTTTAGTTGCAATTTCTTCTGCTAGAAGAGTTTCAGAATTATCTGCTCTGCAGTGTTCTCCTCCTTATCTGGTGTTCCATGCAGATAAGGTGGTTTTACGTACTAAACCTGGTTTTCTTCCAAAAGTTGTTTCTAACAAAAACATTAACCAGGAGATTATCGTACCTTCTCTGTGTCCGAAACCAGTTTCAAAGAAGGAACGTTTGTTGCACAATTTGGATGTTGTTCGCGCTCTAAAATTCTATTTAGATGCTACAAAGGATTTTAGACAAACATCTTCCTTGTTTGTTGTTTATTCCGGTAAAAGGAGAGGTCAAAAAGCAACTTCTACCTCTCTCTCTTTTTGGATTAAAAGCATCATCAGATTGGCTTACGAGACTGCCGGACGGCAGCCTCCCGAAAGAATCACAGCTCATTCCACTAGGGCTGTGGCTTCCACATGGGCCTTCAAGAACGAGGCTTCTGTTGATCAGATATGTAGGGCAGCGACTTGGTCTTCACTGCACACTTTTACCAAATTTTACAAGTTTGATACTTTTGCTTCTTCTGAGGCTATTTTTGGGAGAAAGGTTTTGCAAGCCGTGGTGCCTTCTATTTAGGTGACCTGATTTGCTCCCTCCCTTCATCCGTGTCCTAAAGCTTTGGTATTGGTTCCCACAAGTAAGGATGACGCCGTGGACCGGACACACCTATGTTGGAGAAAACAGAATTTATGTTTACCTGATAAATTACTTTCTCCAACGGTGTGTCCGGTCCACGGCCCGCCCTGGTTTTTTAATCAGGTCTGATAATTTATTTTCTTTAACTACAGTCACCACGGTACCATATGGTTTCTCCTATGCAAATATTCCTCCTTAACGTCGGTCGAATGACTGGGGTAGGCGGAGCCTAGGAGGGATCATGTGACCAGCTTTGCTGGGCTCTTTGCCATTTCCTGTTGGGGAAGAGAATATCCCACAAGTAAGGATGACGCCGTGGACCGGACACACCGTTGGAGAAAGTAATTTATCAGGTAAACATAAATTCTGTTTTTATGCAATAAATAAGTGTTTAAACGACTTTTGTGATATTACTAGTCTGTTCAACATGTATGACATTGAGGTTTCTCATTGTTCTATGTGTTTAGAAGCTATTGTGCAACCTCCTCTAACATTGTGTAACTTTTGTACTGAAAGGGCCTTACAATGTAAAAAGCATATTTTAAATAAAGAAAGTGTGCCTAAGGATGATTCTCAGTCTGAAGAGAATCAGGATATGCCATCCAACTCTCCCCAAGTGTCACAACCTTTAACGCCCACACAAGCGACGCCAAGTACTTCTAGTGCGTCTAATTCCTTTACTCTGCAGGAGATGGCTGCAGTTATGTCAACTACCCTTACAGAGCTATTGTCTAAATTACCAGTGTTGCAGGGTAAACGCAGTAGGTCAGGTATTAATGTAAATACTGAATCCTCTGATGCTTTATTAGCTATTTCCGATGTTCCCTCACAGTGCTCTGAGTTGGGAATCAGGGAATTACTGTCTGAGGGTGAAATTTCTGATTCAGGGAATGTTTTGCCTCAGACAGATTCGGATGCTATGTCATTTAAATTTAAGCTTGAACACCTCCGCCTGTTACTTAGGGAGGTTTTAGCGACTCTGGATGATTGTGATCCTATTGTGATTCCTCCAGAGAAATTGTGTAAAATGGATAAATATTTGGAAGTACCTACTTACACTGATGTTTTTCCAGTTCCTAAGAGAATTTCGGAAATTATTAGAAAGGAATGGGATAGACCAGGTATACCGTTTTCTCCCCCTCCTAATTTTAAGAAAATGTTTCCCATATCAGATACCATTCGGGACTCATGGCAAACGGCTCCTAAGGTAGAGGGAGCTATATCTACCCTAGCTAAGCGTACTACTATACCCATTGAAGATAGTTGTGCTTTCAAGGACCCTATGGATAAGAAATTAGAGGGTCTACTAAAGAAATTATTTGTTAATCGGGGGTTTCTTTTACAACCTTCAGCTTGCATTGTTCCAGTAACTACTGCAGCAGCTTTTTGGTTTGAGGCTCTAGAAGAGTCTCTTAAGGTTGAGACTCCATTAGATGACATCTTAGAATTAAGGCTCTCAAGCTAGCTAATTCTTTTATTACTGATGCCGCTTTTCAAATTGCTAAATTAGCAACAAAAAATGCAGGATTTGCTATTTTAGCACGTAGAGCATTATGGCTCAAATCTTGGTCTGCTGATGTGTCATCAAAACATAAGCTTTTAGCTATTCCCTTTAAGGGTAAGACCCTTTTCGGGCCAGAATTGAAGGAAATAATTTCTGATATTACAGGAGGTAAAGGCCATGCCCTACCTCAGGATAAGTCGGTTAAAATGAGGGGTAAACAGAATAATTTTTGTTTCTTTCGGAACTTTAAAGGAGGACCCCCCACTTCTTCTTCCACAAAGCAGGAAGGGAATTTTTCCCAATATAAGTTAGTCTGGAGACCCAATCAGAACTGGAATAAGGGTAAACAATCCAAAAAGCCCACTGCTGGTCCTAAGACAGCATGAAGGGGTGGCCCCCGATCCGGGACCGGATCTAGTAGGGGGCAGACTCTCTCTTTCTTTGCTCAGGCTTGGGCAAGAAATGTTCAGGATTCCTGGGCACTAGAAATAGTGACCCACGGTTATCAATTGGAATTCAAGGATTTTCTCCCAAGAGGGAGATTTCATCTTTCAAAATTATCTGCAAACTAGATAAAAAATAATGCGTTCTTACGCTGTGTAAAAGACCTTTCTACTATGGGAGCAATTTGTCCAGTTTCAAAATTGGAACAGGGACAGGGGTTTTACTCAAACCTATTTGTGGTTCCCAAAAAAGAGGGAACGTTCAGACCCATTTTAGATCTCAAGTGTCTAAACAAATTTCTAAGAGTTCCATCATTCAAGATGGAGACAATTCAAACAATTTTACCAATGATCCAGGAGGGTCAATATATGACTACCGTGGATTTGAAGGATGCCTACCTTCATATTCCAATCCACAAAGATCATCATCGGTTTCTAAGGTTTGTCTTCTTGGACAAACATTATCAGTTCGTGGCTCTTCCTTTCGGGTTGGCCACAGCTCCCAGAATCTTCACAAAGGTTCTAGGGTCTCTTTTGGCGGTTCTCAGACCGCGAGGGATAGCGGTGGCGCCTTATCTGGACAATATTCTGATTCAGGCGTCAACATATAATTTGACAAAATTTCTCACGGACACAGTGTTGTCTTTTCTGAGAACTCACGGCTGGAAGGTGAACATAGAGAAGAGTTCACTCATCCCACAGACAAGGGTTCCTTTCTTGGGAACCCTGATAGACTCGGTAGCCATGAAAATATTTCTGACGTAGGTCCGAAAATCAAAGATTCTGAATACTTGCCGAGCACTTCAGTCAATTCCTCGGCCATCAGTGGCTCAGTGTATGGAGGTAATTGGATTAATGGTAGCGGCAATGGACATCGTTCCGTTTGCTCGCTTTCATCTCAGACCACTGCAGCTGTGCATGCTCGGACAGTGGAATGGGGATTATGTAGATTTATCTCAGATAAATCTGGATCAAGAGACCAGAAACTCTCTTCTTTGGTGTTTGTCGCCGGATCATCTGTCCCAGGGGACTTGTTTCCGCAGACTCTCGTGGGTGATAGTGACAACAGATGCCAGCCTTCTGGGCTGGGGTGCAGTTTGGAACTCCCTGAAGGCTCAGGGTGTTTGGACTCAAGTGGAGTCTCTACTTCCAATCAATATTCTGGAACTAAGAGCAATATTTAATGCACTTCTGGTGGTGCCTCAGTTGACTTCGGCCAAATTCATCAGATTCCAGCCAGACAATATCACAACTGTGGCATATGTCAATCATCAGGGGGGAACAAGGAGTTCCTTAGCGATGGTAGAGGTATCCAAGATAATCAGTTGGGCAGAGGCCCACTCTTGTCATCTGTCACCGATCTACATCCCAGGAGTAGAGAAGTCGACAGACTTTTCATCCGGGGGAGTGGGAACTTCACCCGGAGGTATTTGCCTCATTGAGTCTCAGATGGGGCAGACCGAAATTTGGATTTGATGGCTTCTCGACAGAATGCCAAGCTTCCAAGATACGGATCCCGGTCAAGGGATCCTCAGGCCGAACTGATAGATGCCTTGGCAGTGCCTTGGTTGTTCAGCCTAGCTTATGTGTTTCCGCCGTATCCTCTCCTCCCACGCGTGATTGCTCGAATCAAACAGGAGAGAGCTTCAGTGATCCTGATAGCGCCTGCGTGGCCACGCAGGACTTGGTATGCGGATCTAGTGGACATGTCCTCTCTGCCACCGTGGAAACTTCCGTTGAGACAGGACCTTCTCATTCAAGAGCCTTTCCAACATCCAAATCTAATTTCTCTGCAGCTGACTGCATGGAGATTGAACGCTTGATTTTATTGAAGCGAGGATTCTCTGATTCAGTTATCCATACTTTGATACAGGCTAGAAAGCCTGTCACTAGAAAAATCTATCATAAGGTATGGCTTAAATATCTTTATTGGTGTGAATCCAAGGGTTACTCATGGAGTAAGGTTAGGATTCCTAGGATTCTGTCTTTTCTCCTTGAAGGATTGGAGAAAGGGTTATCAGCAAGTTCCTTAAAGGGACAAATTTCAGCTTTGTCAATTCTGTTTCACAAACGTTTGGCAAATGTATCAGATGTTCAGTCTTTTTGTCAGGCGCAATCTAGAATTAAGCCTGTATTTAGACCTATTACTCCTCCCTGGAGTTTGAATTTAGTTCTTCGAGTTCTGCAAGGGGTTCCGTTTGAACCTATGCATTCCATAGATATTAAACTGTTATCTTGGAAAGTTCTGTTTCTGGTTGCTATTTCTTCTGCTCAAAGAGTTTCTGAGCTTTCAGCGTTACAGTGTGATTCGCCTTATCTCATTCTGATAAGGTGGTTTTACGTACCAAACCTGGATTTCCTCCTAAGGTTGTTTCGAATAAGAATATTAATCAGGAAATTGTTGTTCGTTCCTTGTGTCCTAATCCTCCTTCTAAGATGGAGCGTCTGTTACATAACTTGGATGTGGTCCGTGCCTTAAAGTTTTACTTACAGGCAACTAAGGATTTCCGTCAATCATCTTCATTATTCATTGTTTATTCTGGAAAACGTAGGGGTCAGATAGCTACGGCTACCTCTCTTTTTGGCTGAGAAGTATCATCCGCCTGACATATGAGACTGCTGGACAGCAGCCTCCTGAAAGAATTATGGCTCATTCTACTAGGGCTGTGGCTTCCACATGGGCTTTTAAAAACGATGCATCTGTTGAACAGATTTGTAAGGCTGCGACTTGGTGTTCCCTTCACACTTTTTCCAAATTTTCTAAATTTGACACTTTTGCTTCTTCTGAGGCTATTTTTGGGAGAAAGGTTCTTCAAGCAGTGGTGCCTTCCGTTTAGGTTCCTGTCTTGTCCCTCCCTTTCATCCGTGTCCTATTGCTTTGGTATTGGTTTCCCACAAGTAAGGATGAAATCCGTGGACTCGTCATATCGTTGTAAAAGAAAAGTAAATTTATGCTTACCTGATAAATTTAATTTCTTTTATGATATGACGAGTCCACGGCCCACCCTGTTATTTTAAGACAGTTTATTTTATTTTTTGAAAACTTCAGTCACCTCTGCACCTTTTTAGCCTTTCCTTTCTCCAACATAGGTGTGTCCGGTCCACGGCGTCATCCTTACTTGTGGGGATATTCTCCTCCCCAACAGGAAATGGCAAAGAGCCCAGCAAAGCTGGTCACATGATCCCTCCTAGGCTCCGCCTACCCCAGTCATTCTCTTTGCCGTTGTACAGGCAACATCTCCACGGAGATGGCTTAGAGTTTTTTAGTGTTTAACTGTAGTTTTTCATTATTCAATCAAGAGTTTGTTATTTTCAAATAGTGCTGGTACGTACTATTTACTCAGAAACAGAAAAGAGATGAAGAATTCTGTTTGTATGAGGAAAATGATTTTAGCAACCGTAACTAAAATCCATGGCTGTTCCACACAGGACTGTTGAGAGCATTAACTTCAGTTGGGGGAACAGTTTGCAGTCCTTTGCTGCTTGAGGTATGACACATTCTAACAAGACGATGTAATGCTGGAAGCTGTCATTTTCCCTATGGGATCCGGTAAGCCATGTTTATTACGATTGTAAATAAGGGCTTCACAAGGGCTTATTTAGACTGTAGACATTTTTTGGGCTAAATCGATTGATATTAACACTTATTTAGCCTTGAGGAATCATTTATTCTGGGTATTTTGATATAATTATATCGGCAGGCACTGTTTTAGACACCTTATTCTTTAGGGGCTTTCCCAAAGCATAGGCAGAGTCTCATTTTCGCGCCGGTGTTGCGCACTTGTTTTTGAGAGGCATGGCATGCAGTCGCATGTGAGAGGAGCTCTGATACTGATAAAAGACTTCTGAAGGCATCATTTGGTATCGTATTCCCCTTGGGTTTGGTTGGGTCTCAGCAAAGCAGATACCAGGGACTGTAAAGGGGTTAAAGCTTAAAACGGCTCCGGTTCCGTTATTTTAAGGGTTAAAGCTTCCAAAATTGGTGTGCAATATTTTCAAGGCTTTAAGACACTGTGGTGAAAGTTTGGTGAATTTTGAACAATTCCTTCATGTTTTTTCGCAATTGCAGTAATAAAGTGTGTTCAGTTTAAAATTTAAAGTGACAGTAACGGTTTTATTTCAAAACGTTTTTTGTACTTTCTTATCAAGTTTATGCCTGTTTAACATGTCTGAACTACCAGATAGACTGTGTTCTGAATGTGGGGAAGCCAGAATTCCTATTCATTTAAATAAATGTGATTTATGTGATAATGACAATGATGCCCAAGATGATTCCTCAAGTGAGGGGAGTAAGCATGGTACTGCATCATTCCCTCCTTCGTCTACACGAGTCTTGCCCACTCAGGAGGCCCCTAGTACATCTAGCGCGCCAATACTCCTTACTATGCAACAATTAACGGCTGTAATGGATAATTCTGTCAAAAACATTTTAGCCAAAATGAACCCTTGTCAGCGTAAGCGTGGATGCTCTGTTTTAGTTACTGAAGAGCATGACGACGCTGATATTAATATCTCTGAAGGGCCCCTAACCCAATCTGAGGGAGCCAGGGAGGTTTTGTCTGAGGGAGAAATTACTGATTTAGGGAACATTTCTCAGCAGGCTGAATCTGATGTGATTACTTTTAAATTTAAATTGGAACATCTCCGCATTTTGCTTAAGGAGGTATTATCCACTCTGGATGATTGTGAAAATTTGGTCATCCCAGAGAAACTATGTAAAATGGACAAGTTCCTAGAGGTGCCGGGGCTCCCAGAAGCTTTTCCTATACCCAAGCGGGTGGCGGACATTGTTAATAAAGAATGGGAAAGGCCCGGTATTCCTTTCGTCCCTCCCCCCATATTTAAAAAATTGTTTCCTATGGTCGACCCCAGAAAGGACTTATGGCAGTCAGTCCCCAAGGTCGAGGGAGCGGTTTCTACTTTAAACAAACGCACCACTATTCCCATAGAGGATAGTTGTGCTTTCAAAGATCCTATGGATAAAAAATTAGAAGGTTTGCTTAAAAAGATGTTTGTTCAGCAGGGTTACCTTCTACAACCCATTTCATGCATTGTCCCTGTCACTACAGCCGCATATTTCTGGTTTGATGAACTGATTAAGGTGCTCGATAGTGACTCTCCTCCTTATGAGGAGATTATGGACAGAGTCAATGCTCTCAAATTGGCTAATTCTTTCACTCTAGACGCCTCTTTGCAATTGGCTAAGTTAGCGGCTAAGAATTCTGGGTTTGCTATTGTGGCGCGCAGAGCGCTTTGGTTGAAATCTTGGTCGGCTGATGCGTCTTCCAAGAACAAGCTACTAAACATTCCTTTCAAGGGGAAAACGCTGTTTGGTCCTGACTTGAAAGAGATTATCTCTGATATCACTGGGGGTAAGGGCCATGCCCTTCCTCAGGATCGGCCTTTCAAGGCAAAAAATAGACCTAATTTTCGTCCCTTTCGTAAAAACGGACCAGCCCAAGGTGCTACGTCCTCTAAGCAAGAGGGTAATTCTTCTCAGGCCAAGCCAGCTTGGAGACCAATGCAAGGCTGGAACAAGGGAAAGCAGGCAAAGAAACCTGCCACTGCTACCAAGACAGCATGAAATATCGGCCCCCGATCCGGGACCGGATCTGGTGGGGGGCAGACTCTCTCTCTTCGCTCAGGCTTGGGCAAGAGATGTTCTGGATCCTTGGGCGCTAGAAATAGTCTCCCAGGGTTATCTTCTGGAATTCAAGGGACTTCCCCCAAGGGGAAGGTTCCACAGGTCTCAGTTGTCTTCAGACCACATAAAAAGACAGGCGTTCTTACATTGTGTAGAAGACCTGTTAAAAATGGGAGTGATTCATCCTGTTCCATTGAGAGAACAAGGGATGGGGTTCTACTCCAATCTGTTCATAGTTCCCAAAAAAGAGGGAACGTTCAGACCAATCCTAGATCTCAAGATCTTAAACAAATTTCTCAAGGTCCCATCTTTCAAGATGGAAACCATTCGAACTATCCTTCCTTCCATCCAGGAAGGTCAATTCATGACCACGGTGGATTTAAAGGATGCGTATCTACATATTCCTATCCACAAGGAACATCATCGGTTCCTAAGGTTTGCATTCCTGGACAAACATTACCAGTTCGTGGCGCTTCCTTTCGGATTAGCCACTGCTCCAAGGATTTTCACAAAGGTACTAGGGTCCCTTCTAGCTGTGCTAAGACCAAGGGGCATTGCAGTTGTACCTTACCTGGACGACATTCTGATTCAAGCGTCGTCCCTCCCTCGAGCAAAGGCTCACACGGACATCGTCCTGGCCTTTCTCAGATCGCACGGCTGGAAAGTGAACGTGGAAAAGAGTTCTCTATCCCCGTCAACAAGGGTTCCCTTCTTGGGAACAATTATAGACTCCTCAGAAATGAGGATTTTTCTAACAGAGGCCAGAAAGACAAAGCTTCTGGACTCTTGTCGAATACTTCATTCCGTTCCTCTTCCTTCCGTAGCTCAGTGCATGGAAGTGATCGGGTTGATGGTAGCGACAATGGACATAGTTCCTTTTGCGCGCATTCATCTAAGACCATTACAACTGTGCATGCTCAGTCAGTGGAATGGGGACTATACAGACTTGTCTCCAAAGATACAAGTAAATCAGAGGACCAGAGACTCACTCCGTTGGTGGCTGTCCCTGGACAACCTGTCACGAGGGATGACATTCCACAGACCAGAGTGGGTCATTGTCACGACCGACGCCAGTCTGATGGGCTGGGGCGCGGTCTGGGGATCCCTGAAAGCTCAGGGTCTTTGGTCTCGGGAAGAATCTCTTCTACCAATAAATATTCTGGAACTGAGAGCGATATTCAATGCTCTCAAGGCTTGGCCTCAGCTAGCGAGGACCAAGTTCATACGGTTTCAATCAGACAACATGACGACTGTTGCGTACATCAACCATCAGGGGGGAACAAGGAGTTCCCTAGCGATGGAAGAAGTGACCAAGATTATTCTATGGGCGGAGTCTCACTCCTGCCACCTGTCTGCTATCCACATCCCGGGAGTGGAAAATTGGGAAGCGGATTTTCTGAGTCGTCAGACATTGCATCCGGGGGAGTGGGAACTCCATCCGGAAATCTTTGCCCAAGTCACTCAACTTTGGGGCATTCCAGACATGGATCTGATGGCCTCTCGTCAGAACTTCAAAGTTCCTTGCTACGGGTCCAGATCCAGGGATCCCAAGGCGGCTCTAGTGGATGCACTAGTAGCACCTTGGACCTTCAAACTAGCTTATGTGTTCCCGCCGTTTCCTCTCATCCCCAGGCTGGTAGCCAGGATCAATCAGGAGAGGACGTCGGTGATCTTGATAGCTCCTGCGTGGCCACGCAGGACTTGGTATGCAGATCTGGTGAATATGTCATCGGCTCCACCTTGGAAGCTACCTTTGAGACGAGACCTTCTTGTTCAGGGTCCGTTCGAACATCCGAATCTGGTTTCACTCCAGCTGACTGCTTGGAGATTGAACGCTTGATTTTATCGAAGCGAGGTTTCTCAGATTCTGTTATCGATACTCTTGTTCAGGCCAGAAAGCCTGTAACTAGAAAGATTTACCACAAAATTTGGAAAAAATATATCTGTTGGTGTGAATCTAAAGGATTCCCTTGGGACAAGGTTAAGATTCCTAGGATTCTATCCTTCCTTCAAGAAGGATTGGAAAAAGGATTATCGGCAAGTTCCCTGAAGGGACAGATTTCTGCCTTGTCGGTGTTACTTCACAAAAAACTGGCAGCTGTGCCAGATGTTCAAGCCTTTGTTCAGGCTCTGGTTAGAATCAAGCCTGTTTACAAACCTTTGACTCCTCCTTGGAGTCTCAATCTAGTTCTTTCAGTTCTTCAGGGGGTTCCGTTTGAACCCTTACATTCCGTTGATATTAAGTTATTATCTTGGAAAGTTTTGTTTTTAGTTGCAATTTCTTCTGCTAGAAGAGTTTCAGAATTATCTGCTCTGCAGTGTTCTCCTCCTTATCTGGTGTTCCATGCAGATAAGGTGGTTTTACGTACTAAACCTGGTTTTCTTCCAAAAGTTGTTTCTAACAAAAACATTAACCAGGAGATTATCGTACCTTCTCTGTGTCCGAAACCAGTTTCAAAGAAGGAACGCTTGTTGCACAATTTGGATGTTGTTCGCGCTCTAAAATTCTATTTAGATGCTACAAAGGATTTTAGACAAACATCTTCCCTGTTTGTTGTTTATTCAGGTAAAAGGAGAGGTCAAAAAGCAACTTCTACCTCTCTCTCTTTTTGGATTAAAAGCATCATCAGATTGGCTTACGAGACTGCCGGACGGCAGCCTCCCGAAAGAATCACGGCTCATTCCACTAGGGCTGTGGCTTCCACATGGGCCTTCAAGAACGAGGCTTCTGTTGATCAGATATGTAGGGCAGCGACTTGGTCTTCACTGCACACTTTTACCAAATTTTACAAGTTTGATACTTTTGCTTCTTCTGAGGCTATTTTTGGGAGAAAAGTTTTGCAAGCCGTGGTGCCTTCCATTTAGGTGACCTGATTTGCTCCCTCCCTTCATCCGTGTCCTAAAGCTTTGGTATTGGTTCCCACAAGTAAGGATGACGCCGTGGACCGGACACACCTATGTTGGAGAAAACAGAATTTATGTTTACCTGATAAATTTCTTTCTCCAACGGTGTGTCCGGTCCACGGCCCGCCCTGGTTTTTTAATCAGGTCTGATAATTTATTTTCTTTAACTACAGTCACCACGGTACCATATGGTTTCTCCTATGCTATTATTCCTCCTTAACGTCGGTCGAATGACTGGGGTAGGCGGAGCCTAGGAGGGATCATGTGACCAGCTTTGCTGGGCTCTTTGCCATTTCCTGTTGGGGAGGAGAATATCCCCACAAGTAAGGATGACGCCGTGGACCGGACACACCGTTGGAGAAAGAAATTTATCAGGTAAACATAAATTCTGTTTTTCTCTTATAACCTTTGGCCGAATGACTGGAGGGGAAGAGAGGGGCTATATATACAGCTCTGCTGTGGTGCTCTTTGCCACTTCCTGTTAGTAGGAGGTTAATATCCCACAAGTAAGGATGAAATCCGTGGACTCGTCATATCGAAAGTAGATTTCCACGTACTAAAGTCTTGGAATCCTTGTCCTACAAAAGTGCTGTTTAATCCCTGTCCTCAAGTACCCCTAACAGACCATATCATCATGATATCTTAATTAGAGCTCAGGGGAAATAATCAGCTGATGGGTGAGAGCAGGTTAATTACCATGGTTACTGATCGGCTGATTATTTCACCTGTGCTCCAGTTCAGATGTCATGAAAACCTGGCTTGTTAGGGGTACTTGATGACTGGAGTTGAGAAACACTTTTCTAAATACTTGGCTGTTGTAATCTGTGCCAGAGAAGGCTTGACATATTTGTTGCAATTCTAGGAGCTAGAAACTTTTGGCAATCCCTATGATATATAGGGAGCACCCATGTTTTTTTTTGGGGGGGGGGGGGGACTCTAAACTAGTGCCCCAGAGCCTAATTTTAAGGTGCCAGCTGGCTCCCTGGCGCCTGAATTTGTTAGCCCTGGTTTATGCAGTGATTATATTTGTTATTGGTTTCTTTAAAAGATTTTGTACATTTGCCCACTCACAAAGAAATGATCAGTCTATAATTTTAATGGTAGATTATTTGAAAGTGAGAAACAGAATAACAAAAAATCCAGAAAAACGCTTTTAAAAAAAGTTTTATACATTGATTTGCATTTTAATGAGTGAAATAAGTATTTGACCCCTTTGCAAAACATGACTTTGTACATGGTTGCAAAACCCTTGTTGGCAATCACAGAGGTCAGACGTTTCTTGTAGTTGGCCACCAGGTTTGCACACATATCAGGAGGCATTTTGTCCTACTCCTCTTTGCAGATCCTCTCCGAGTCATTAAGATTTTGAGGCTGATGTTTGGCAACTCGAAGCTTCAGCTCCCTCAGCAGATTTTAAGGTCTGGAGACTGGCTAGGCCACTCCAGGACCCTAATGTGCTTCTCCTTGAGCCACTCCTTTGTTGCCTTGGCCGTGTTTTGGTTTATTGTCATGCTGGAATACCCATCCACGACCCATTATCAATGCCCTGTAAGAGGGAAAGAGGTTGTCGCCTAAGATTTGACCGTAGATGGTCCCGTCCATCGTCCCTTTGATGTGGTGAAGTTATCCTGTCCCCTTAGCAGAAAAACAACCACAAAGCATAATGTTTCCACCTCCATGTTTGACGGTGGGGATGGTGTTCTTGGGGTCATAGGCAGCAATCCTCCTCCTCAAAACACAGTAAGTTGAGTTGATGCCAAGGAGCTAGATTTTGATCTCATCTGACCACAACAATTTTGCCCAGTTCTCCTCTGAAGCATTCAGATGTTCATTGGCAAACTTCAGACGGGCCTGTACATGTGTTTTCTTGAGCAAGGGGACCTTGCGGGAGCTGCAGGATTTCAGTCCTTCACGGCGTAGTGATTTACCAATTGTTTTCTAGGTTACTATGGTCCCAGCTGCCTTGAGATCATTGACAAGAGACAGTTATTTTGTGTTTCTTCCATTTGCAAATAATAGCACCATCTGTTGTCACCTTCTCACCAAGCTGCTTGGCGATGGTCTTTTAGCCTATTCCAGCCTTGTGTAGGTCTACAATTTTGTCCCTGACATCCTTGAATAGCTCTTTCGTCTTGGCCATGGTGGAGAGTTTGGAATCTGATTGCTTTTGTGTATAGGTGTCTTACATTTAAGTCAATATGAAGCTAAAATTAGCTAATATTAAATTTTCTCCTGTTAAGTGTGGTCAGTCCACGGGTCATCATTACTTCTGGGATATTAACTCCTCCCCAACAGAAAGTGCAAGAGGATTCACCCAGCAGAGCTGCTATATAGCTCCTCCCCTCTACGTCACCTCCAGTCATTCTCTTGCACCCAACGAATAGATAGGATGTTTGAGAGGACTATGGTGATTATACTTAGTTTCATACCTTCAATCAAAAGTTTGTTATTTTATAATAGCACCGGAGTGTGTTATTCCTTCTCTGGTAGAATTTGAAGAAGAATCTACCTGAGTTTTTCTATGATTTTAGCCGGCGTAGTTAAGATCATATTGCTGTTTCTCGGCCATCTGAGGAGAGGTAAACTTCAGATCAGGGGACAGCGGGCAGATTAATCTGCAAAGAGGTATGTAGCAGCTTATTATTTTCTAACAATGGAATTGATGAGAAAATTCTGCCATACCGATATAATGTAAACTCAGCCTTAAATGCAGTAGCAGCAACTGGTATCAGGCTGTCATGTATGTATATTTTACACTTCAGTATTCTGGGGAATGGCACTTCACTGGATTTATACTGTATACATAAGACTTTAGCCTAATTTGCAGGGACTAGCAACAGGCTTTTTAATAACACTTAATTTATTTAATGTTAAACGTTTTTTGCTGGCATGTAAAATCGTTTAATTTTCTGAGGTACTGGGTGAAAAAATGTTTTGGGCACTGTTTTTTTTTTTCCACTTGGCAGTCGTTTTATTTAATTTATGACAGTTTACTGATCTCTCTCACTGTTGTGTGTGAGGGGGAGGGGCCTTTTTTGGCGCTTTTGCTACGCATCAAAAAATTCAGTCAGAAGTTTATTGTCTTCCCTGCATGATCCGGTTCATCTCTACAGGGGTCTTCAAAACTTGTTTTGAGGGAGGTAATCACTCACAGCAGAGCTGTGAGATTGTAGTTGACTGTGATAAAAAACGTTTATTTCTGTATTTTTTCTCTGCTATCAGGGTTAGTTTTCCTTTGCTAATGGGAGCAATCCTTTGCTAAAATTGTGTTTTTTTACAAGGATTTGATGCTATAACTGTTATTAATTTTCAACTGTTATAACTTTTTCTGTGCTTCTTATAGGCACAGTACGTTTTCATATTATAGTAAATTACTTGAAAAGTATTTCCAAGTTGCTAGTTTATTTGCTAGTGTGTTAAACATGTCTGATTCAGAGGAAGATATCTGTGCTATATGTGCTAAAGCCAAAGTGGAGCCCAATAGAAATTTATGTACTAACTGCATTGATGCTACTTTAAATAAAAGTCAATCTGTACAAATTGAACATATTTCACCAAACAACGAGGGGAGAGTTATGCCGACTAACTCACCTCACGTGTCAGTACCTGCATCTCCCGCTCGGGAGGTGCGTGATATTGTAGCGCCGAGTACATCTGGGCGGCCATTACAAATCACATTACAGGATATGGCTACTGTTATGACTGAAGTTTTGGCTAAATTACCAGAACTAAGAGGTAAGCGTGATCACTCTGGGGTGAGAACAGAGTGCTCTGATAATATTAGGGCCATGTCAGACACTGCGTCACAATTTGCAGAACATGAGGACGGAGAGCTTCATTCTGCGGGTGACGGTTCTGATCCAAACAGACTGGATTCAGATATTTCAAATTTTAAATTTAAGCTGGAAAACCTCCGTGTATTACTAGGGGAGGTGTTAGCGGCTCTGAATGATTGTAACACAGTTGCAATACCAGAGAAAATGGGTAGGTTGGATAAATATTTTGCGGTACCGTCGAGTACTGACGTTTTTCCTATACCTAAGAGACTTACTGAAATTGTTACTAAGGAGTGGGATAGACCCGGTGTGCCGTTCTCACCCCCTCCGATATTTAGAAAGATGTTTCCAATAGACGCCACCACACGGGACTTATGGCAAACGGTCCCTAAGGTGGAGGGAGCAGTTTCTACTTTAGCTAAGCGTACCACTATCCCGGTGGAGGATAGCTGTGCTTTTTCAGATCCAATGGATAAAAAGTTAGAGGGTTACCTTAAGAAAATGTTTGTTCAACAAGGTTTTATATTGCAACCTCTTGCATGCATTGCGCCTGTCACGGCCGCAGCAGCATTTTGGTTTGAGTCTCTGGAAGAGACACTTGAATCAGCTCCATTAGATGAGATTACACACAAGCTTAAAGCCCTTAAGTTAGCTAACTCATTTATTTCGGATGCCGTAGTACATTTAACTAAACTTACGGCTAAGAATTCCGGATTCGCCATTCAGGCGCGCAGAGCACTGTGGCTAAAATCCTGGTCAGCTGACGTTACTTCTAAATCTAAATTGCTTAATATACCTTTCAAAGGGCAGACCTTATTCGGGCCCGGGTTGAAAGAAATTATCGCTGACATTACAGGAGGTAAAGGCCATGCCCTGCCTCAAGACAGAGCCAAACCTAAGGCTAGACAGTCTAATTTTCGTTCCTTTTCGTAATTTCAAAGCAGGAGCAGCATCAACTTCCTCTGCACCAAAACAGGAAGGAGCTGTTGCTCGCTACAGACAAGGCTGGAGACCTAACCAGTCCTGGAACAAGGGCAAGCAGGCCAAGAAACCTGCTGCTGCCCCTAAGACAGCATGAATTGAGGGCCCCCGATCCGGGAACGGATCTAGTGGGGGGCAGACTTTCTCTCTTCGCCCAGGCTTGGGCAAGAGATGTCCAGGATCCCTGGGCGTTAGAGATCATATCTCAGGGATACCTTCTGGACTTCAAATCCTCTCCCCCAAGAGGGAGATTTCATCTGTCAAGGTTGTCAACAAACCAAATAAAGAAAGAGGCGTTTCTACGCTGCGTTCAAGATCTTTTATTAATGGGAGTGATCCATCCGGTTCCGCGGTCGGAACAAGGACAAGGGTTTTACTCAAATCTGTTTGTGGTTCCCAAAAAAGAGGGAACTTTCAGGCCAATCTTGGATTTAAAGATCCTAAACAAATTCCTAAGAGTTCCATCGTTCAAAATGGAAACTATTCGGACAATTTTACCCATGATCCAAAAGGGTCAGTACATGACCACAGTGGATTTAAAGGATGCTTACCTTCACATACCGATTCACAAAGATCATTACCGGTATCTAAGGTTTGCCTTTCTAGACAGGCATTACCAGTTTGTAGCTCTTCCATTCGGATTGGCTACGACTCCAAGAATCTTCACAAAAGTTCTGGGTGCCCTTCTGGCGGTACTAAGACCGCGAGGAATTTCGGTAGCTCCGTACCTAGACGACATTCTGATACAAGCTTCAAGCTTTCAAACTGCCAAGTCTCATACAGAGTTAGTACTGGCATTTCTAAGGTCGCATGGATGGAAGGTGAACGAAAAGAAAAGTTCTCTCTTTCCACTCACAAGAGTTCCCTTCTTGGGGACTCTTATAGATTCTGTAGAAATGAAGATTTACCTGACAGAAGACAGGTTAACAAAGCTTCAAAATGCATGCCGTGTCCTTCATTCCATTCAACACCCGTCAGTAGCTCAATGCATGGAGGTGATCGGCTTAATGGTAGCGGCAATGGACATAGTACCCTTTGCACGCCTACATCTCAGACCGCTGCAATTGTGCATGCTAAGTCAGTGGAATGGGGATTACTCAGACTTGTCCCCTACTCTGAATCTGGATCAAGAGACCAGAAATTCTCTTCTATGGTGGCTTTCTCGGCCACATCTGTCCAGGGGGATGCCATTCAGCAGGCCAGACTGGACAATTGTTACAACAGACGCCAGCCTACTAGGTTGGGGCGCTGTCTGGAATTCTCTGAAGGCTCAGGGACAATGGAATCAGGAGGAGAGTCTCCTACCAATAAACATTCTGGAATTGAGAGCAGTTCTCAATGCCCTTCTGGCTTGGCCCCAGTTAACAACTCGGGGGTTCATCAGGTTTCAGTCGGACAACATCACGACTGTAGCTTACATCAACCATCAGGGAGGGACAAGAAGCTCCCTAGCAATGATGGAAGTATCAAAGATAATTCGCTGGGCAGAGTCTCACTCTTGCCACCTGTCAGCAATCCACATCCCGGGAGTGGAGAACTGGGAGGCGGATTTCTTAAGTCGTCAGACTTTTCATCCGGGGGAGTGGGAACTTCATCCGGAGGTCTTTGCCCAAATACTTCGACGTTGGGGCAAACCAGAGATAGATCTCATGGCGTCTCGACAGAACGCCAAGCTTCCTCGTTACGGGTCCAGATCCAGGGATCCGGGAGCGATTCTGATAGATGCTTTGACAGCACCTTGGACCTTCGGGATGGCTTATGTGTTTCCACCCTTCCCGATGCTTCCTCGATTGATTGCCAGAATCAAACAGGAGAGAGCATCAGTGATTCTAATAGCACCTGCATGGCCACGCAGGACTTGGTATGCAGATCTAGTGGACATGTCATCCTGTCCACCTTGGTCTCTACCTCTGAAACAGGACCTTCTGATCCAGGGTCCCTTCAAACATCAAAATCTAATTTCTCTGAAGCTGACTGCTTGGAAATTGAACGCTTGATTTTATCAAAACGTGGTTTTTCTGAGTCAGTTATTGATACCTTAATACAGGCTAGGAAGCCTGTTACCAGAAAGATTTACCACAAGATATGGCGCAAATATTTATATTGGTGCGAATCCAAGAGTTACTCATGGAGTAAGGTTAGGATTCCTAGGATATTGTCTTTTCTACAAGAGGGTTTAGAAAAGGGTTTATCTGCTAGTTCCTTAAAGGGACAGATTTCAGCTCTGTCCATTCTTTTACACAAACGTCTGTCAGAAGTTCCGGACGTTCAAGCTTTTTGTCAGGCTTTAGCTAGGATCAAGCCTGTGTTTAAAACTGTTGCTCCACCATGGAGTTTGAACTTAGTTCTTAATGTTTTACAGGGTGTTCCATTTGAACCCCTTCATTCCATTGATATCAAGCTGTTATCTTGGAAAGTTCTGTTTTTAATGGCGATTTCCTCGGCTCGAAGAGTCTCTGAGTTATCTGCCTTACATTGTGATTCTCCTTATCTGATTTTTCATTCAGACAAGGTAGTTCTGCGTACTAAACCTGGGTTCCTACCTAAGGTGGTCACTAACAGGAATATCAATAAGGAGATTGTGGTTCCATCTTTGTGTCCTAATCCTTCTTCAAAGAAGGAACGTCTGCTACACAATCTAGATGTAGTCCGTGCCCTGAAATTTTATCTACAGGCAACTAAGGATTTTCGACAAACGTCTTCCCTGTTTGTCGTTTATTCTGGTCAGAGGAGAGGTCAAAAAGCTTCGGCTACCTCTCTCTCTTTTTGGCTTCGTAGCATAATACGGTTAGCCTATGAGACTGCTGGACAGCAGCCTCCTGAAAGAATTACAGCTCATTCTACTAGAGCTGTGGCTTCCACTTGGGCCTTTAAGAATGAGGCTTCTGTTGAACAGATTTGCAAGGCTGCAACTTGGTCTTCTCTTCATACTTTTTCCAAATTTTACAAATTTGACACTTTTGCTTCTTCGGAGGCTGTTTTTGGGAGAAAGGTTCTTCAGGCAGTGGTTCCTTCCGTATAAAGAGCCTGCCTGTCCCTCCCGTCATCCGTGTACTTTAGCTTTGGTATTGGTATCCCAGAAGTAATGATGACCCGTGGACTGACCACACTTAACAGGAGAAAACAAAATTTATGCTTACCTGATAAATTCCTTTCTCCTGTAGTGTGGTCAGTCCACGGCCCGCCCTGTTTTTTATGGCAGGTAAAAATTTTTTGAATTATACTCCAGTCACCACTACACCCTTTGGCTTCTCCTTTCTCGTTGGTCCTTGGTCGAATGACTGGAGGTGACGTAGAGGGGAGGAGCTATATAGCAGCTCTGCTGGGTGAATCCTCTTGCACTTCCTGTTGGGGAGGAGTTAATATCCCAGAAGTAATGATGACCCGTGGACTGACCACGCTACAGGAGAAAGGAATTTATCAGGTAAGCATAAATTTTGTTATTTCAACATTTAATTGCACACACTATCATTAAATACATTTATGTTAAAGTATGCTATTAATGTGTGCTTTGGATAGCAGAAAATCTTATAATATTCCAAGTATTACACTGCCCCCCACCTGGCAACTTCATAATACCACCCTGCTAGCAACCTTTTCTGTGGAGCACATTGATTATAGTTGTGTAAATTTTGAGTTTTAATATTGTCATTATTTTTTAATTTGTTTGCATTATTTGTGTGTTTAATAGATCAACTACTAATTGTCTTTAGCAAGACTTTTGACACTTCCTATCCATTAGGACAGGTTTTTATTTTTTTCTGGTTGTATTTCTGGCTTCAGACATGTGAAAATAATATTGATAAATGATCGACTACCTCATGTGGTCTACCTAGGGTTTGTGTTTTGTTTCATTGTGCATACAAATCAAGGCTTTTTGACTATTTAGTGGTATTAGGGCTATTGTCCCTCTGAATACATTCCAAGAGTGCTCTGCACATGACAAATGCCTCTCATCTGTGTGTATAAAGTCATTTTCTCTTGTTAAGTGTAGTCAGTCCACGGGTCATCCATTACTTATGGAATATATCTCTTCCTAACAGGAAGCTGCAAGAGGATCACCCAAGCAGAGCTGCTATATAGCTCCTCCCCTCACATGTCATATTCAGTCATTCTCTTGCAGCCTAACTAAAGATAGGTCGCTGTGAGAGGTCTGTGGTGTTTTTTAACTTAGTTTATTTCTTCAATCAAAAGTTTGTTATTTTAAATGGCACCGGAGTGTGCTGTTTGTTCTCAGGCAGCATTAGAAGAAGAATCTGCCTGCGTTTTCTATGATCTTAGCAGACGTAACTAAGATCCACTGGCTGTTCTCATCTGAGGAGTGAGGTAACTTCAGAAAAGGGGAATAGCATGCAGGGCCCCCCTGCAAATGAGGTATGTGCAGTAAATTATTTTTCTGAGGAATGGAATTGACTGAGAAAATACTGCTGATACCAATGTAACTTAAGTTCAGCCTTAAATGCAGTGATAGCGACTGGTATTAGGCTGATGAGTGTGTGTACACTGAATGTATTTTTCTAAGGAATGGAATTGACTCTGAAAATACTGTTAATACTGAAATAATGTATGAGCCTTAACTGCAGTAAAAGCGACTGGTAGCAGGCTTATTAATAACACTTCATAACTTTTCAAATGTATGTTTAAAACGTTTAATGGCATGTTAATCGTTTTTTGTGAGGTACTTGGTGATAAAACTTATTGGGGCATGATTTTTACCACATGGCCATCTTTGTTTTCTGCATAGAAACAGTTATCTGAGCTTCCCCACTGTTGTAATATGAGTGGGAGGGGCCTATTTTAGCGCTTTTTTGCGCAGTAAAAATTCAGTCACAATCTGTCTACTTCATCCTCCATGATCCAGATCGTCTCTAGAGAGCTCAGGGGTCTTCAAAATTCATTTTGAGGGAGGTAATCAGTCACAGCAGACCTGTGACAGTGTGTTTTGACTGTGAGAAAAACGTTAATTATTAAATTGTTATCCGTTTTTGGGTATTAAGGGGTTAATCATCCATTTGCTGGTGGGTGCAATCCTTTGCTAACTTAATACATTTACTGTGAAAAATTGGTTGCTATAACTATTTTGGTTCATTGTTATTTCAACTGTGACAGCTTTTTGTGCTTCTTAAAGGCACAGTAGCGTTTTTTATATTGCTTGTAAATTTATTTAGAAAAGTATTTCCAAGCTTGCTAGTCTCATTGCTAGTCTGTTTAAACATGTCTGACTCCGATGAATCTCTTTGTTCACTATGTTTAAAGGCCAATGTGGAGCCCAATAGAAATTTGTGTACTAATTGCATTGATGTTACTTTAAATAAAAGTCAATCTTTACATGCAAAGAAATTATCACCAGACAACGAGGGGGAAGTTATGCCGACTAACTCTCCTCACGTGTCAGTACCTTCGCCTCCCGCTCAGGAGGTGCGTTATTTCGTGGCGCCAAGTACATCAGGGAGGCCCTTACAAATCACTTTGCAAGACATGGCTACTGTTATGACAGAAGTATTATCTAAATTGCCAGAATTAAGGGGCAAGCGCGATAGCTCTGGGTTAAGGACAGAGCGCGCGGATGAGGTGAGAGCCATGTCAGATACTGCGTCACAGTTTGCAGAACATGAAGACGGAGAGCTTCATTCTGTGGGTGACGGATCTGATCCAGGGAGACTGGATTCAGAGATTTCTAATTTTAAATTTAAGCTTGAGAACCTCCGTATATTGCTAGGGGAGGTATTAGCTGCTCTGAATGATTGTAACACGGTTGCAATTCCAGAAAAATTATGTAGGTTGGATAGATACTATGCGGTACCGGTGTGTACTGACGTGTTTCCTATACCTAAAAGGCTTACAGAGATTATTAGCAAGGAGTGGGATAGACCTGGTGTGCCTTTTTCCCCTCCTCCCATATTTAGGAAAATGTTTCCTATAGACGCCACCACACGAGACTTATGGCAGACGGTCCCTAAGGTGGAGGGAGCAGTTTCTACTTTAGCTAAGCGTACCACTATCCCGGTGGAGGATAGTTGTGCTTTTTCAGATCCAATGGATAATAAATTAGAGGGTTACCTTAAGAAGATGTTTGTTCAACAAGGTTTTATCTTACAGCCCCTTGCATGCATTGCGCCTGTCACTGCTGCGGCGGCATTCTGGTTTGAGTCTCTGGAAGAGGCCATTCGCACTGCTCCATTGGATGAAATTATGAACAAGCTTAAAGCACTTAAGCTAGCTAACGCATTTGTTTCTGATGCCGTTGTACATTTAACCAAACTTACGGCTAAGAACTCCGGATTCGCCATCCAAGCGCGCAGAGTGCTATGGCTTAAATCCTGGTCAGCTGACGTGACTTCTAAATCAAAATTGCTTAATATTCCTTTCAAAGGGCAGACCTTATTCGGGCCCGGCTTGAAAGAAATTATAGCTGACATTACGGGAGGTAAGGGCCATGCTCTACCTCAGGACAGGGCCAAATCAAAGGCCAAACAGTCTAATTTTCGTGCCTTTCGTAACTTCAAGGCAGGAGCAGCATCAACTTCCTCCGCTCCAAAACAGGAAGGAGCTGTTGCTCGTTACAGGCAGGGCTGGAAAGTTAACCAGTCCTGGAACAAGGGCAAGCAGGCCAAGAAACCTGCTGCTGCCCCTAAGACAGCATGAAGAGCGGGCCCCCTATCCGGAAACGGATCTAGTGGGGGGCAGACTTTCTCTCTTCGCCCAGGCTTGGGCAAGAGATGTCCAGGATCCCTGGGCGTTGGAGATAATATCTCAGGGATATCTACTGGACTTCAAAACTTCTCCTCCACAAGGGAGATTTCATCTTTCAAGGTTATCAGCAAACCAAATAAAGAAAGAGGCGTTTCTACGCTGTGTACAAGACCTCTTACTAATGGGGGTGATCCACCCAGTTCCGCGGACGGATCACGGGCAAGGATTCTATTCAAATCTATTTGTGGTTCCCAAGAAAGAGGGAACCTTCAGACCAATCTTGGACTTAAAAATCCTAAACAAATTCCTAAGAGTTCCATCATTCAAAATGGAAACTATTCGTACCATCCTTCCCATGATCCAAGAGGGTCAATACATGACCACAGTGGACTTAAAGGATGCCTACCTTCACATACCGATTCACAAGGATCATTATCGGTACCTAAGATTTGCTTTCCTAGACAGGCATTACCAGTTTGTAGCTCTTCCCTTCGGATTAGCTACGGCTCCAAGAATCTTTACAAAAGTTCTGGGCTCACTTCTGGCGGTACTAAGACCGCGAGGCATAGCGGTGACTCCGTACCTAGACGACATTCTGATACAAGCGTCAAGTTTTCAAACTGCCAAGTCTCATACAGCGATAGTTCTGGCATTTCTGAGGTCGCATGGGTGGAAGGTGAACGTGGAAAAGAGTTCTCTATTACCACTTACAAGGGTTCCCTTTCTAGGGACTCTTATAGATTCTGTAGAGATGAAAATTTACCTGACAGAGGCCAGGTTATCAAAGCTTCTAAATGCTTGCCGTGTCCTTCATTCCATTTCACACCCGTCAGTAGCTCAGTGCATGGAAGTAATCGGCTTAATGGTAGCGGCAATGGACATAGTACCATTTGCGCGCCTGCATCTCAGATCGCTGCAATTGTGCATGCTAAGTCAGTGGAATGGGGATTACTCAGATTTGTCCCCCCTACTAAATCTGGATCAAGAGACCAGAGATTCTCTTCTATGGTGGCTTTCTCGGCCACATCTGTCCAAGGGGATGACCTTTCGCAGGCCAGATTGGACGATTGTAACAACAGACGCCAGCCTTCTAGGCTGGGGCGCTGTCTGGAACTCCCTGAAGGCTCAGGGACTATGGACTCAGGAGGAGAAACTCCTCCCAATAAATATTCTGGAATTAAGAGCAATATTCAATGCTCTCCTAGCTTGGCCTCAGTTAGCAACTCTGAGGTTCATCAGATTTCAGTCGGACAACATCACGACTGTGGCTTACATCAACCATCAAGGGGGAACCAGAAGTTCCCTAGCGATGTTGGAAGTCTCAAAGATAATTCGCTGGGCAGAGTCTCACTCTTGCCACCTGTCAGCGATTTACATCCCAGGCGTGGAGAACTGGGAGGCGGATTTTCTAAGTCGCCAGACTTTTCATCCGGGGGAGTGGGAACTTCATCCGGAGGTCTTTGCTCAACTGATTCATCGTTGGGGCAAACCAGATCTGGATCTCATGGCGTCTCGCAGAACGCCAAGCTTCCTTGTTACGGATCCAGGTCCAGGGACCCGGGAGCGGTGCTGATAGATGCTCTGACAGCCCCTTGGGTCTTCAACATGGCTTATGTGTTTCCACCATTTCCGATGCTTCCTCGTTTGATTGCCAAGATCAAACAGGAGAGAGCTTCGGTGATTCTGTGGCCACGCAGGTCCTGGTATGCAGACCTAGTGGACATGTCGTCCTGTCCACCGTGGTCTCTGCCTCTGAGACAGGACCTTCTAATTCAGGGTCCTTTCAACCATCCAAATCTAATTTCTCTGAGGCTGACTGCATGGAGATTGAACGCTTGATTCTATCAAAGCGTGGCTTCTCGGAGTCGGTTATTGATACCTTAATACAGGCTAGGAAGCCTGTTACCAGAAAAATTTACCATAAGATATGGCGTAAATATTTATTTTGGTGCGAATCCAAGAGTTACTCATGGAGTAAGGTTAGGATTCCTAGGATATTGTCCTTTCTACAAGACGGTTTAGAAAAGGGCTTATCTGCTAGTTCGTTAAAGGGACAGATTTCTGCTCTGTCTATTCTTCTACACAAACGTCTGGCTGAAGTTCCAGACGTTCAGGCTTTTTGTCAGGCTTTAGCTAGGATTAAGCCTGTGTTTAAGACCGTTGCTCCGCCGTGGAGCTTAAACTTAGTTCTTAACGTTCTTCAAGGCGTTCCATTTGAACCCCTTCATTCCATTGATATCAAGCTGTTATCCTGGAAGGTTCTGTTTTTGATGGCTATTTCCTCGGCTCGAAGAGTCTCTGAGTTATCTGCCTTACATTGCGATTCTCCTTATCTGATTTTTCATTCAGACAAGGTAGTTCTGCGTACTAAACCTGGGTTCTTACCTAAGGTAGTTACTAACAGGAATATCAATCAAGAGATTGTTGTTCCATCACTGTGTCCTAACCCTTCTTCAAAGAAGGAACGACTTTTGCATAATCTGGACGTAGTCCGTGCCCTGAAGTTCTATTTGCAGGCAACTAAAGATTTTCGTCAAACTTCTTCCCTGTTTGTCGTTTACTCTGGACAGACAAGAGGTCAAAAGGCTTCGGCTACCTCTCTCTCTTTTTGGCTTCGTAGCATAATACGTTTAGCCTATGAGACTGCTGGACAGCAGCCTCCTGAAAGGATTACAGCTCATTCTACTAGAGTGGTAGCTTCCACCTGGGCCTTTAAAAATGAGGCCTCTGTTGAACAGATTTGCAAGGCTGCAACTTGGTCTTCACTTCACACTTTTTCAAAATTTTACAAATTTGACACTTTTGCTTCTTCGGAGGCTATTTTTGGGAGAAAGGTACTTCAGGCAGTGGTTCCTTCTGTTTAATGTTCCTGCCTTGTCCCTCCCTTCATCCGTGTACTTTAGCTTTGGTATTGGTATTCCATAAGTAATGGATGACCCGTGGACTGACTACACTTAACAAGAGAAAACATAATTTATGCTTACCTGATAAATTTATTTCTCTTGTAGTGTAGTCAGTCCACGGCCCGCCCTGTCTTTAAGGCAGATCTAAATTTTAATTAAACTCCAGTCACCACTGCACCCTATGGTTTCTCCTTTCTCGTCTGGTTTTGGTCGAATGACTGAATATGACATGTGAGGGGAGGAGCTATATGGCAGCTCTGCTTGGGTGATCCTCTTGCAGCTTCCTGTTAGGAAGAGATATATTCCATAAGTAATGGATGACCCGTGGACTGACTACACTACAAGAGAAATAAATTTATCAGGTAAGCATAAATTATGTTTTTTCCCAACTCAGTGAAGTATTAGTCAAGGAAAGGACATCATTGGAGTTATATTAAAATTACATTACATTAAACATCTCTGTCTTTTGTGTAAATAAAAAACAAATTGTGCTGGTTTCACATTTCCTAGAGAGACCAAAAAGCTAATTCTGCAACCTAGATGTTCAAAATGCTGTTAATAAAATAGACCAGTGTTTTTCAACCAGTGTGCCGTGGCACACTAGTGTGCCGTGAGAGATCCTCAGGTGTGCCACGGCAGACTGACAACAGTGTGACATATTTTTTAAACTTTGCTTGTTTTTTACTCCCAGTGCAGGGGTAGTTTGTAGGAGGCATCGCATAACAGCACAATACATACAGTATGTGTGTGTTTGTGTGTATGTGTATATATATATGCTGTATTAGGCTACAATGTGTGATTTTTTTTAAATTTTGGGATGGTGGTGTGCCACAGGATTTTTTAATGTAAAAAAGTGTGCCACGGCAAAAAAAAGGTTAAAAATCACTGAAATAGACGATTTAGGTAATTTTAAAGTGAATTCAAATTTTAGGTTACAGAATTTACTTTTTTCTTTTCTAAAGAGAGTGGGACAAACACATTTTTTACACAAAAGGATAGGTGACTGTGCTGGATTTTTGTGCACCTGTTACTAATGGGAGTGGTTGAAACACCTGTATATATAGTAGAATGATGTTAATTTGGAACTTCCTTTAGGTTCAAGTTTTCTATTTAATGGACCAATATTTTCTTTCTTCAGTGGCCAAGGTACCTCAGAAAACACTCCTGATGGATGCCTTAAAAGAAGAATCAGAGATCATTTACGATTTTTGTATGTGTAATCCGCCTTTCTTTGCTAACCAGTTGGAAGCTAAGGTAATAAATGTTGCTTTATATTGACCATCTTTATAAATGTACTGTACCACTAAAGAGACTCACTACTTAAAAATGGTTGTACATTCTCAGTAATTATGATTGTTCCAATGTTTAAATATCTACATACAAAAAGGCATGTGAAAGATGTATTCTTTTTCTCTGGGTATACCTACTTAAAATTGTGTAACATGTAAAAGTGTACCATGCATATTCAACACAATACAAAACTGCAGATTAATAATTAGTTTTTTCTTCCATCAAGAAATAGCATATTATTGGCCAAAAAATCATCAGCAATATGAACCATGTAGAGTGTGACTTGTTAGGTGTATTAGATATTACATCTGCATATCTTTAATACGTATATTTACACTTTTTCTCAGTTTATCTAAATTTAAGTGTTGCCATAGATTCACTAGATATTGTTTACTATTTATTGGCTTTCTTTAATTGATTTTTTTTTTATTGAGGTTTGGAATAAGGCATATAAACTTCTTGAGACCAAAATAAGTAATAGTTACAAAACAATGTCAAAATATAATATACAATATATATAACATGCTATATAATCTTTGAGTCTTACAGTGAACGCAATGGGCCACTTTTGGACCTCATATAAAACATAGTAAAGGCAGAAGGCTCCTTGGGATATAGGAGAACACTAATGGATCTCACTTGATAAACCTCATTTTTATAGTAGAATATTTAAACAAATAAAGTAAATACGGTAATTCAAAATCAATAATAACCATATGTGGATAGTCTATTAGACAACATTAAGGGAGTATATTCAAAGATTGGAATGATAGCAAGCTACTGAGATATATAATAAACAAGATAAAGCAGATAGAAAAGGTAGAAAAGTATAACCTGTGGAGAACTCCTGATATGTGTAGAAGCTAATATAGGGTATTTCCCAGGTCTAACACCTTACTAAGTCTTAGGAAATGGGCACAATAAAAATTAATATAAGTAGGGATACTTAAAAGTTTCACTATGGAGGCAGAGAGAGTATGGGAGACGTAAATACCTCAAAATTACCCATTGCGGATCCCAACTAACCGTAACTGATATGAGCTAGGGATTAAGGCTAAAGAGAAGTCCCCTGGTTATGATCTGCTGTTTCATAAAAATAAATTTGTTAGTGTGTGTATACAAAGATGGAGCAATAGAGAAGCTGCAAGCCCATTCCATTCCCTCTACACTTAAATAATCTAACTGTGCTATCTCGGCCGCGGACAACACAGAATGAAGAGGAGGAAATGCTAAGGATTTGAGGGGTAGGCTTGCAAAAGTATCATAGACACACCTCATGTTCATGTTACATAAAGATACAGTAAGGTATGTGTTAATCTAGAATTATAACTTTATACATTATTAAACACACAAACATTATAAAGTATGAACTTTCACCAATGATTATGGCATATGAAGGGGTTGAATGATAGTCCATAGAGAGTCCCCTGGTTATGGATATTTGCATCATTCATAAACAAATATGCCCATGTACCCCATAAGCCTTGAGATAAAGGAGTGTCATTTGAGTGAAACTCTCTAATCGGTATACTGTACAAGTGTGCTCCACTCTATCTCTGCTAGGTGTTCTCTTATATTTTTGTAGGACCTAGAATGGTGCATGCAAGAAAGTTGTGAGTGTACAGCCTGATCTTGTTATACAAAAGAAATAACTATATTGTTGCTATAACCTAGGAGCGTTGCTTCATAGTGTTCTGAACAAACTTCAAACAGACTACATTGTCTTATATTAATTGTCACCAGCAGCTGTGGCAAATGTAAAAATTGCAACAATAACAGACCGCAGAGTCCCCAAATTGTGATTTGTCATATCATTCATAAGCAGGTATGTTCGAAGTCCCCGTAAGCTGTAAGTGAAGGGAGTGATACTTGGAGGGAACTCTCTGGTAAGTTTAATAGCGGTAGCAACATAGGCCTGTATGGAAGAGGATAATGCAAGGGTACTGCAGCCTCTCCGCTGCCCATCGACTACCAAGATGGGGTGGTTTACTTTGCCATAATTCAGGTACGACGGAGAGGCGGGAGGTAAGATTTGAGGTCGGTGGTATGGGGTCCCGCTCCTAGATGTTGCAAATAGGCTGGTATCCATTTTGGGGCCGGCTGTTGTGGAATTAGGTATAATCACACCTGGCTTTTTTGGCTATCTTAGGGGTTCTGTCGTTTCCTCATCATCGCCAGCCGTAATCTTCAGATGTACAGCCCCCACATCTAGGGCCTTTTTCTCCAACATAGGTGTGTCCGGTCCACGGCGTCATCCTTACTTGTGGGATATTCTCCTCCCCAACAGGAAATGGCAAAGAGCCCAGCAAAGCTGGTCACATGATCCCTCCTAGGCTCCGCCTTCCCCAGTCATTCTCTTTGCCGTTGTACAGGCAACATCTCCACGGAGATGGCTTAGAGTTTTTTAGTGTTTAACTGTAGTTTTTATTATTCAATCAAGAGTTTGTTATTTTAAAATAGTGCTGGTATGTACTATTTACTCTGAAACAGAAAAGAGATGAAGATTTCTGTTTGTAAGAGGAAAATGATTTTAGCAACCGTTACTAAAATCGATGGCTGTTTCCACACAGGACTGTTGAGAGGAATTAACTTCAGTTGGGGGAACAGTGAGCAGACTTTTGCTGCTTGAGGTATGACACATTCTAACAAGACGATGTAATGCTGGAAGCTGTCATTTTCCCTATGGGATCCGGTAAGCCATTTTTATTACAGAAAGAAAAAAAGGGCTTCACAAGGGCTTTTTAAGACTGTAGACATTTTCTGGGCTAAATCGATTTATATATAAACATATTTTATACTCCATAGCCTTGAGGAATTATTTTAATCTTGGGAATTTTGTAAAATAACCGGCAGGCACTGTATTGGACACCTTATTCTCTAGGGGCTTTCCCTAATCATAGGCAGAGTCTCATTTTCGCGCCTGTATTGCGCACTTGTTTTTGAGAAGCATGACATGCAGATGCATGTGTGAGGAGCTCTGATACATAGAAAAGACTTTCTGAAGGCGTCATTTGGTATCGTATTCCCCTTTGGGCTTGGTTGGGTCTCAGCAAAGCAGATACCAGGGACTGTAAAGGGGTTAAATATAAAAACGGCTCCGGTTCCGTTATTTTAAGGGTTAAAGCTTCCAAATTTGGTGTGCAATACTTTTAAGGCTTTAAGACACTGTGGTGAAATGTTGGTGAATTTTGAACAATTCCTTCATACTTTTTCGCAATTGCAGTAATAAAGTGTGTTCAGTTTAAAATTTAAAGTGACAGTAACGGTTTATTTTAAAACGTTTTTTGTACTTTGTTATCAAGTTTTTGCCTGTTTAACATGTCTGAACTACCAGATAGACTGTGTTCTGAATGTGGGGAAGCCAAGGTTCCTTCTCATTTAAATAGATGTGATTTATGTGACACAAAATTTAGAGAAAATGATGCCCAAGATGATTCCTCAAGTGAGGGGAGTAAGCATGGTACTGCATCATCCCCTCCTTCGTCTACACCAGTCTTGCCCACACAGGAGGCCCCTAGTACATCTAGCGCGCCAATACTCCTTACTATGCAACAATTAACGGCTGTAATGGATAATTCTATCAAAAACATTTTAGCCAAAATGCCCACTTATCAGCGAAAGTGCGACTGCTCTGTTTCAGAAAATACTGAAGAGCATGAGGACGCTGATGATATTGGTTCTGAAGGGCCCCTACACCAGTCTGAGGGGGCCAGGGAGGTTTTGTCTGAGGGAGAAATTTCAGATTCAGGGAAAATTTCTCAACAAGCTGAACCTGATGTGATTACATTTAAATTTAAATTGGAACATCTCCGCGCTCTGCTTAAGGAGGTGTTATCCACTCTGGATGATTGTGAGAATTTGGTCATTCCAGAGAAACTATGTAAAATGGACAAGTTCCTAGAGGTCCCGGGGCCCCCCTAAGCTTTTCCTATACCCAAGCGGGTGGCGGACATTGTAAATAAAGAATGGGAAAGGCCCGGTATACCTTTCGTCCCTCCCCCCATATTTAAAAAATTGTTTCCTATGGTCGACCCCAGAAAGGACTTATGGCAGACAGTCCCCAAGGTCGAGGGGGCGGTTTCTACTCTAAACAAACGCACCACTATACCCATAGAAGATAGTTGTGCTTTCAAAGATCCTATGGATAAAAAATTAGAAGGTTTGCTTAAAAAGATGTTTGTTCAGCAAGGTTACCTTCTACAACCAATTTCATGCATTGTTCCTGTCACTACAGCCGCGTGTTTCTGGTTCGATGAGCTAGAAAAGGCGCTCAATAATAATTCTTCTTCTTATGAGGAGATTATGGACAGAATTCGTGCTCTCAAATTGGCTAATTCTTTCACCCTAGACGCCACTTTGCAATTGGCTAGGTTAGCGGCGAAAAATTCTGGTTTTGCTATTGTGGCGCGCAGAGCGCTTTGGTTAAAATCTTGGTCAGCGGATGCGTCTTCCAAGAACAAATTGCTTAACATTCCTTTCAAGGGGAAAACGCTGTTTGGCCCTGACTTGAAAGAGATTATCTCTGATATCACTGGGGGCAAGGGCCACGCCCTTCCTCAGGATAGGTCTTTCAAGGCCAAAAATAAACCGAATTTTCGTCCCTTTCGCAGAAACGGACCAGCCCCAAGTGCTACGTCCTCTAAGCAAGAGGGTAATACTTCTCAAGCCAAGCCAGCCTGGAGACCAATGCAAGGCTGGAACAAAGGAAAGCAGGCCAAGAAACCTGCCACTGCTACCAAGACAGCATGAGATGTTGGCCCCCGATCCGGGACCGGATCTGGTGGGGGGCAGACTCTCTCTCTTCGCTCAGGCTTGGGCAAGAGATGTTCTGGATCCTTGGGCACTAGAAATAGTCTCCCAAGGTTATCTTCTGGAATTCAAGGGGCTTCCCCCAAGGGGGAGGTTCCACAGGTCTCAATTGTCTTCAGACCACAAAAAAAAAAAACAGGCATTCTTACGTTGTGTAGAAGACCTGTTAAAAATGGGAGTGATTCATCCTGTTTCATTAGGAGAACAAGGGATGGGGTTCTACTCCAATCTGTTCGTAGTTCCCAAAAAAGAGGGAACGTTCAGACCAATCTTAGATCTCAAGATCCTAAACAAGTTTCTCAAGGTTCCATCGTTCAAAATGGAAACCATTCGAACAATTCTTCCTTCCATCCAGGAAGGTCAATTCATGACCACGGTGGATTTAAAGGATGCGTATCTACATATTCCTATCCACAAGGAACATCATCGGTTCCTAAGGTTCGCATTCCTGGACAAGCATTACCAGTTTGTGGCACTTCCGTTCGGATTAGCCACTGCTCCAAGGATTTTCACAAAGGTACTAGGGTCCCTTCTAGCGGTGCTAAGACCAAGGGGCATTGCAGTAGTACCTTACTTGGACGACATTCTGATTCAAGCGTCGTCCCTTCCTCAAGCAAAGGCTCACACGGACATTGTCCTGGCCTTTCTCAGATCTCACGGGTGGAAAGTGAACGTAGAAAAAAGTTCTCTATCTCCGTCAACAAGGGTTCCCTTCTTGGGAACAATAATAGACTCCTTAGAAATGAGGATTTTTCTGACAGAGGCCAGAAAATCAAAACTTCTAAACTCTTGTCAAATACTTCATTCTGTTCCTCTTCCTTCCATAGCGCAGTGCATGGAAGTAATAGGTTTGATGGTAGCGGCAATGGACATAGTTCCTTTTGCGCGCATTCATCTAAGACCATTACAACTGTGCATGCTCAGTCAGTGGAATGGGGACTATACAGACTTGTCTCCGACGATACAAGTAAATCAGAGGACCAGAGATTCACTCCGTTGGTGGCTGTCCCTGGACAACCTGTCACAGGGGATGAGCTTCCGCAGACCAGAGTGGGTCATTGTCACGACCGACGCCAGTCTGGTGGGCTGGGGCGCGGTCTGGGGTCCCCTGAAAGCTCAGGGTCTTTGGTCTCGGGAAGAATCTCTTCTACCGATAAATATTCTGGAACTGAGAGCGATACTCAATGCTCTCAAGGCTTGGCCTCAGCTAGCAAAGGCCAAGTTCATACGGTTTCAATCAGACAACATGACGACTGTTGCGTACATCAACCATCAGGGGGGAACAAGGAGTTCCCTGGCGATGGAAGAAGTGACCAAAATCATTCAATGGGCGGAGACTCACTCCTGCCACTTGTCTGCAATCCACATCCCAGGAGTGGAAAATTGGGAAGCGGATTTTCTGAGTCGTCAGACATTTCATCCGGGGGAGTGGGAACTCCATCCGGAAATCTTTGCCCAAATTACTCAATTGTGGGGCATTCCAGACATGGATCTGATGGCCTCTCGTCAGAACTTCAAGGTTCCTTGCTACGGGTCCAGATCCAGGGATCCCAAGGCGACTCTAGTAGATGCACTAGTAGCACCTTGGACCTTCAAACTAGCTTATGTATTCCCGCCGTTTCCTCTCATCCCCAGGCTGGTAGCCAGGATCAATCAGGAGAGAGCATCGGTGATCTTGATAGCTCCTGCGTGGACACGCAGGACTTGGTATGCAGACCTGGTGAATATGTCATCGGCTCCACCATGGAAGCTACCTTTGAGACGAGACCTTCTTGTTCAAGGTCCGTTCGAACATCCGAATCTGGTCTCACTCCAACTGACTGCTTGGAGATTGAACGCTTGATCTTATCAAAGCGAGGGTTCTCAGATTCTGTCATTGATACTCTTGTTCAGGCCAGAAAGCCTGTAACTAGAAAAATTTACCACAAAATATGGAAAAAATATATCTGTTGGTGTGAATCTAAAGGATTCCCTTGGGACAAGGTAAAAATTCCTAAGATTCTATCCTTTCTTCAAGAAGGTTTGGAGAAAGGATTATCTGCTAGTTCCTTGAAGGGACAGATTTCTGCCTTGTCTGTGTTACTTCACAAAAAGCTGGCAGCTGTGCCAGATGTTCAAGCCTTTGTTCAGGCTCTAGTTAGAATCAAGCCTGTTTACAAACCATTGACTCCTCCTTGGAGTCTCAATTTAGTTCTTTCAGTTCTTCAGGGGGTTCCGTTTGAACCCTTACATTCCGTTGATATTATTAAGTTATTATCTTGGAAAGTTTTGTTTTTGGTTGCAATTTCTTCTGCTAGAAGAGTTTCAGAATTATCTGCTCTGCAGTGTTCTCCTCCTTATCTGGTGTTCCATGCAGATAAGGTGGTTTTACGTACTAAACCTGGTTTTCTTCCGAAAGTTGTTTCTAACAAAAACATTAACCAGGAGATAGTCGTGCCTTCCTTGTGTCCGAATCCAGTTTCAAAGAAGGAACGTTTGTTGCACAATTTGGATGTTGTTCGTGCTCTAAAATTCTATTTAGATGCTACAAAGGATTTTAGACAAACATCTTCCTTGTTTGTTGTTTATTCTGGTAAAAGGAGAGGTCAAAAAGCAACTTCTACCTCTCTCTCTTTTTGGATTAAAAGCATCATCAGATTGGCTTATGAGACTGCCGGACGGCAGCCTCCTGAAAGAATCACAGCTCATTCCACTAGGGCTGTGGCTTCCACATGGGCCTTCAAGAACGAGGCTTCTGTTGATCAGATATGTAAGGCAGCGACTTGGTCTTCACTGCACACTTTTACTAAATTTTACAAGTTTGATACTTTTGCTTCTTCTGAGGCTATTTTTGGGAGAAAGGTTTTGCAAGCCGTGGTGCCTTCCATCTAGGTGACCTGATTTGCTCCCTCCCTTCATCCGTGTCCTAAAGCTTTGGTATTGGTTCCCACAAGTAAGGATGACGCCGTGGACCGGACACACCTATGTTGGAGAAAACAGAATTTATGTTTACCTGATAAATTACTTTCTCCAACGGTGTGTCCGGTCCACGGCCCGCCCTGGTTTTTTAATCAGGTCTGATAATTTATTTTCTTTAACTACAGTCACCACGGTATCATATGGTTTCTCCTATGCAAATATTCCTCCTTTACGTCGGTCGAATGACTGGGGAAGGCGGAGCCTAGGAGGGATCATGTGACCAGCTTTGCTGGGCTCTTTGCCATTTCCTGTTGGGGAGGAGAATATCCCACAAGTAAGGATGACGCCGTGGACCGGACACACCGTTGGAGAAAGTAATTTATCAGGTAAACATAAATTCTGTTTTTTCCGCGTCCAAGTCTCTACACGTGCATAATATAGGGTGGCAGCTGGAGTGATCCACTTTTGGCAACAAAGCTGATATACGCGGGTGAGGTAACAAGCTCATCATGTGGTCTGGAGGAGCTGAAAGCAGCTTGCAAAGACTCTCCAAGTGCGGCATGGTGGTTAGCCAGCAACTCCCAAATCTCCATTAGGATACAATCTTCAATCCCCACAGGGTATTGAGATATTTAGAGGTAGCTTGCGTTTCAGTCATATGCTATAGATTTTAGCACATCAAGTGCTGCATAACGACAGGGCCAAGGCGCCCTGCCGGGGGTAATGTAGGCAGAGTTCTTGTAGCGAATCCAGGTGCCAATGCCAGCAGCTATTCTTGCAAAACTAAGCACAATAGATGCAGAGTCTAAAGCACAAAATAGCTCCAATAAAATATTAAACAGATCAATGTGCTAACGTGTATTTCTGTATTTTTCAGGAAAAAGCTGTAGCAGCATGCAGCTATGCGACTAATCATGGCCGCTGCCCGGAAGTTCCCCCCTTCTTTAATTGTTTTAAGTAACAATCCAGATGTATTAATTTGTACAAATATGAATTTCACAAGATATTTAAAAAAATATATTTGCTAAAATACTAGATTAATTTATTGAGTGAGATATTGCGTCATTAATATAAATTGAGATTCTGACTCCCTTATGTAGCACTACCCAATGAAGTGTGTGTGGGGGAATCGAGATACACAACCTCAACTCCACTTATCTGGTCTTCACACACAGACTTCCTATTGGTACCTCATGAACCTTTTTATTTAATGGAATGGTATCTAATCTCTGGTTGCGTTTCACAGAATAGGTCTCAGTTAGAGTTTACGTGTCTTAAGTATTGTCAGATCACTCAGCCTTATTTGATACCCATAGATAATTTTTCTGCTTCTTCCTGGAGAGATCTCTCAAAATAAAGTTGTGGCAGAGGAAAAGCCTAAATCTTGCCTTTCCAGATTTTCAAAGTAAGGGCAAGGTTGAACTTCTAACTTTGGGCAGCATTGATAAAAGATAAATGGCCTGATAAGTGCTGTATGGGGCAACCAAGATAAAGTAAGTTTAATCAAACTTGCTGTCATTTCTATATCTTAGTCTAAGTTTCATTTAATCACCTGCCCTATCTGTCTTAATCATTGAAAACTAAGCTGTCCTGGAGTCTGGGATAGCACTTTTTTTTTTTTTTTTTTTTTTTTTTTTTTTTTTTTTTTTTTACATTTAAGGAGATGGACTGGAGTTATAAGGTACTGGGTTTCCTGCTTTGATTCTTCTTAAAGGGAGCATGTTTCCTGGTAAGTGCTACAATTAGAATACAGTCAAGATATAAAAAAGAGGGTGAGCTGAATTATATTGCTTTAATAAAGGTGGTGAGAGTCCACGAGTCACTACTCCTGGAAATCCCACCACTAACCACTAGGAGGAGGCAAAGATTCTTATAACTCCAAGAGAACTTAAAAACCCTCCCACCTCACTGGAAAACCAGTTTAATCTTTGCCTCCACAGGAGGAAGGAGAATAATTGAGGTGTTCCAGGGGTTTTATTCCTAGAATTGTTCAATTTCTTTAAGATGTCTTGGATAAGTGTTTATCCGCTAGTTCTTAAAAGCGACCGATTTTGTCTCTTTCTGTGTCCAACAAGAAAATTGCTAAGCTTTCTGACATTCAGAACTTTGTTCAAGCTTTAATCAGGATAAAACCGATATCTCCTCCTTGGAACCTTCATTTGGTTCTAAGAGTTTTCCAGGTTTCTCCATCTTGGGAGGTTTTGTTTTTGTTTTTGTTTTTTTCTGCTAGAAGAGTTTCTGAGATCTCCAGTCCCTGCCTTGGTCATGGATATTATTTCTAAGGAGTGGGACAAACCTGGGATTACGTTTACTCTTTCTCTAAAATTTAAGAAACTTTTCCCTGTGCTCGAGGATATCACATCCTTTAGAGATCCTATATTTAGGAAAATGGAGAGTTTTCTTTGGAATGCTTTTCTGCAGGGGTGTCTTCTATTCCAACGGATATTTATATTGTCTGTGCGGCAGGTGCAGGTCTCTAAGACGAATACTGTTAGAGGATATTCAGAAGCGCATTCACTGCTTACGGCTCGCACACTCCTCCTTGTTTTGTGATGCGATTATTTGTATTAATATTTAGGATGCAGCCTTGGCACTTGCTAGAAAGTGCACTTTTGTTAAGACTACTATTGTTAGCTTTCAAAGGAAAGATTTTGTTTGGGTCCGGCCTGGAATCTATTATTTCTATATCCACAGGGGGGAATGGGAAATAAAAATGTTGGCAGCTTCAGATGCAATTCTGTTTGCAAGATTTAATCTACATCCACTACAACATTTCATGCTACATCATTGGAATGGAGATCACACCAACCTGTCACAGCTAATTGAGTTGTATTAGGTAGTCGGGCATGTCTCAAGGAATGTTTGCCTCATGGGAGGTAATTTCCATGGACACCAGTTAGGTTGAGGAGTGGTCTGGGGCCCTCAAAGATCTCAGTGAATGTGGTCGCCTCAGGAGGCGAGGCTACCAATAAATGTCTTGGGACTCCATTCGATTTTTGGATCGCTTCAGGCTTGGCCTCTTCTGAAATTGATTCTTTTCTTTCCCTTTCAGTCAGACAACATCATGGCAGTACAGTAGGTTGAGTGCCGCTGCAGAAAATCCCGTCAGTGGGAAAAAGAGGCCATGTCACAGCCAAACACAGGGGCAGTGTGGAGCCAGTGGGAAGCGGTGGACAGCCGCACATTAACGCAAGAAGAAAAAAAAACTGGCTACTGAGCAACAGCGTGAGCGTGAACAAACTTCTTCTTTATTCCATATAAAACATAAGATTCAAGATACAAACTGAAGGGCTCCGCTATCTTATGCGTTTCATGCCGCAAGGCGCTTACTCACTTTTTTTTTCTTTTTTTTCTAACATCATGGCAGTAGTTTACATCAATCATCAGGGTGGTACCCACATTTCTATAATGAGGTTTCTCTCATCCATAATTGGGCAGAAGCTTATTAGTGTTCCATTTTAGCAATTCACATGTCTAGAGTCAATAACTGGGAAGTAGAATATCTTCCGGGATATGGTCTTATCAATCAGATTTTTGATCAGTTAGTTAATCGCTTGGGATATTCCAGAAATAGTCTTAATAGCACCTTATTTGAACCAAAAATGTCTGTAGGGTATGGTTTGTGAGTGATTCTGTTTTCCCCTCGAGAAATTTTTCATAAACCTTCCATAATTGGTTGCAAGGACTTGTCTTTTGCCTCCCTCTTTGGATCTACAATATACCCCTATTTCATAACTTCTGCTGATATGTTTCAGTACTGGTTTGGCTGTCAGCTGATTATTTGCTGGTGGATGAGTGTCTATTGTAAGTATTATTTAGACACTATATAAATTATGTTGTGCACACTTTTTTGTATGTGTGTGTGTGTGTGTGTATATAGCTATATATATATATATATATATATATATCTCCTTCCTAATATAAGGAGAGTCCACAGCATCATTCCTTACTGTTGGGAAATACTGAACCTGGCCACCAGGAGGAGGCAAAGACACCCCATACCTCTACCACTTCCCCCATCTCCTAGTCATTCTTTGCCTTTCGTCACAGGAGGATGGCAGAGAAGTGTTAGAAGATTTCAGAGTAGTTTCTTAGGAGGGGTATCTACCCTTCGATATGGGACTAAAGTTTTAAGTAGTCTTGTCAGCCTCTCAGTGAGAGCATTGACGAAAGTTAGAGTCTGGAGATGCAGGGAGAGTCTTTCTGTGAACCCATCCAGACTACCTGCTAATAGCTCCTAAGCAATCATTGTTGACAAGTTTCACTGCCTGCTTGTTCTCTCACTCAAGTCCATTTCAGAAGCGATGCTACAAGACTGTCATTCTGGTAAGATCGTTTCAATTTTACATATGTTGAAAACGCTAGAAGATAGGGTCACAGTGTGGCTCCTTTTATTTTAATAGAATCATGGGTTAATATCTCCTGAGGGAGATTATTGAACAGTGGGGATTTAATCAAATGTGATGCTTTGATTTTATGCTGCTTTATGAGTGAGTTTTTATTGGGCTCATAGACCGTTTGTTATTTGGCTGGAATACACAGGTTTTTACTTTTACTCTGAGCGTTTCGTAGCTTGTAGCTTGGCGCACTTTTTCTCATAGCATGGGCGGTCCTGCCTTGTGCACCATGTGACCGGGTGTGGTCTTGCTTTCATTTCCTCTTTCCTGACCGAACTGGCTGTAGGAGAAGATGTCATTGGCGGACGGTCCCTGATACAGCTCCGAATTGTGTAGGGGGCAGACTGATGCTCTTTTCAGACGCTTGGTTCAGGGACATGCAGTATCCATGGGTCCTGGAGGTCATAGCTCAGGGATACAAGATAGGTTTAAAATTTCATCCACCCAAGGGCAGATTTCGCCTCTCAAGCCTTTCTTCCAGACCAGAAAAGAGGGAAGCCTTTCTGGGGTGCGTGGGGGATCTGTCCTCCTTAGGAGTCATTGTCCCGGTGCCTATAGCAGAAAGAGGTTTGGAATACTATTCAAACCTTTCCGTGGTCCCAAAAAAAGGAGGGAACTTTCTGCCCGATTCTGGACCTAAAGTGCTTAAACACATTTCTAAATGTCCCCTCGTTCAAGATGGAGACGTTAAGGTCCATCCTTCCCTTAATGTCAGGGTGCCAGGAATCAGACTGAGATGAGAAGTGCAAAAATAATCACACCTTTATTAATAGCAAAAAATAATAAAAAGTCCACAAGTCAAATAACAAGTCAGGAATCAAAACCAGAGCTGGTAGTCATTCGAGACGAGTAAGGAGCCAAAGCAAGTAGTCAGACGAGCCGGAATCAGGAGCAAGGAGAACAGTAGAGTCAGGAATAAGCCAGGGATCAGGAACCAGGAGGGACGTCAGACAGCCAGGTAATACACAGGAGCTCTCACAAACAGGTCTGAGACCAAGCAAGGGCAAAGCATACTGAACAGAGGCCCTTTAAATAATAAGTGACATCATCACAATTCTGAGACTGCATCCTGTCTCACACGGATGATGTACACCAAGCTGGCCATAAAAGGAAGTGCAGTAAATGATCAGAATCACACAGTATGCACCGGGGTCAGCAAGAAAGGTAAGTAAAATTGCTGCCAACAGCACATGGCAAACAAAACAGGGAAAAACCCTGACACTTAGTTCAGGAAGGACAGTTCATGACCACTATAGATCTGAAGGATGCTTACCTTCACGTTCCAATCCACAATGATCACTTCCAGTTCCTAAGGTTTGTGTTCCTGGACCAGCACTTCCAGTTCATTGCACTTCCGTTTGGTCTAGCTACTGCTACACCATCTTTATGTCTGCTGAAAGACCATTTGGAATCTCGCATCTCTCTTCTTCGATCACATGGATGGAAGATAAACCTATAAAAAGTTATCTTATACCAAGCACCAGGGTGGAATTCCTGGGTTCTATAATAGACTCCATATCCATGAGGATATTTCTAATGAACCAAAGACGTTGCAAGCTAGCTTCGGCATGTCTCGCCCTCCGGACATCCTTAAGGCCCTCTGTGGCCCAGTGTATGGAGGTGATTGGTCTCATGGTGTCCAGCATGGACATCATTCCCTTTGTCGGGTTCCGTCTCAGACCGTTGCAACTGTTCATGCTGAGGCAGTGGAACGGCAATCATTCGGATCTGTCTCAACTGTTTCTCTGGACAACCGGTCGAGAGAATCGCTCTCTTGGTGACTCTGTCCAGATCTGTCCCGAAAGAAATCCTTCTTAAGACCATCCTGGGAGACTGTGACTACGGACGCAAGTCTATCAGGATGGGGAGCTGTTTGGGGTGCCAAGAAGGCAGAGGGCCGGTAGACTCAGGAGGAATGCTCCCTCCCGATCAATATTCTCGAAGGCTTGGCCCCTTCTGGGTTAGTCCCAGTTTATCAGATTCCAATCAGACAATATAACCTTGGTGGCTTACATCAACCATCAGGGTAGAACGAGAAGCTCCCTAGAAATGAGGGATGTTTCTCGGATTCTGGAGTGGGCGGAGGCCCATGGCTGTTCGCTGTCAGCGATCCACATTCCGGGTGTGGACAACTGGGAAGAGGATTTTCTCAGCAGACAATTCTTTCATCCGGGGGAATAGTCCCTCCATCCCGAAGTGTTTGCGGAGATATGCAACAGGTGGGGGAGGCCGGAGATAGATCTCATGGCGTCCTGTCTCAATACCAAGCTACCCAGATATGGATCAAGGTCAAGGGATCCTCAGGCGGAGCTAATAGATGCATTAGCAGTGCCTTGGAGGTTCAGTCTAATTTACCTTTTCCCGCCGTTACTACTTCTTCCTCGTGTAGTTGCTCGCATCAAGCAGGAGCAGGCATCAGTGATTCTGATTGCTCCATCGTGGCCGCGAAGGATATCATCATCTCCTCCGTGGAAGTTACCTTGTCGCAGGGATCTACTGGAACAAGGTCCCTTTGTTCATCAAAATCTAGATTTTCTGAGGCTGACTGCGTGGAGATTGAACGCTTAGTCCTAGCCAAGAGAGGTTTTTCTGAGAGACTGATTGAGACACTCATTCAAGCTCGTAAGCCGGTTACTCATCGCATCTATCATAAGGTGTGGAGAACCTACTTATTCTGGTGTGAAGAGTGGCATAAGGTTAAGGTTGCCAGGATCCTATAGTTTCTCCAGGATGGACTGGAGAAGAGCCTTTCTATCTGTTCCCTGAGGGGACATATTTCAGCCCTATCTGTTTTACTGCACAAGAGGCTCTCCGAGCTTCCCGATATACAGTCCTTTGTTAAGGCTCTGATTAGGATTAGACCTGTGTTTAGATCTAAGGCTCCTCCTAAAGTCTAAATCTTGTTCTTAAGGTTTTGCAACTCGCTCCGTTTGAGTCTATGCATGAGATTGACATTAAGTTGTTGACCTGAAAAGGTTCTTTTTCTACTGGCTATTGCTTCTGCGTGTAGAGTATCTAAATTTGCCGCTTTGCAATGTGAGCCTCCTTATCTGGTTTTCCATTCGGATAAGGCTGTCCTACGTACTAAATAGATGGGGGTGGAGGTGAGCGCCAAAAAAGGCTGAGGTAGGGAATGGGGACACCTGTTAGACTGATAGAGCGGTGTCCACAATGTAGGTTCTCTTGTTGACGTTGGTGGAATCGATGTACAAATAGTATAATAACTATAAATTAGTTGTAAACTTTAAGAATGTATATCAATGTTTAATCCACACAAAAATGTTAAAATATCTCAGATCTACTTAAAAACATACACAGTCCTAAAAATAGAAATAAAAATAACAATCATATAAAATCATGGATCCATGTTACAATAAAATAAATGCAAAAAATGGGAATGCACAATAAAAACCTTTTTGCAATAATTGATCTTATAGACCAAGTATCCTAATTAGGCCACGTGTCCTAATTGGAGTAGTTTATTTAGAAACAGTCCAGATGGTGGTAAATGTTCTTATGGTTATATTTGTCCAATTAAATCACAATATGGCAAAAAAAAATTAGTGTCTCTGTCCGTGACCAATTCTGAAATAATTCCAAAGCAGTGTGTGTCCTGTGCCTGAAATGGTGAGAAAATGGAAAATCCAAAAATGTGTGATCACTTAATGTGAAAAAAAGGGGAAAAAAATGTAGAAAAAATGTGTAACCTTGCAAAAAATGTGAGAATCCTCCAGTTTATGTGGCAAAAAGTGAGTATTCAAGGTGATTAAAAAAGTGTCCAATGTGATATAGTGATTTCTGTGCAATGAAGTTGTAGCTCAGTATGATCCAATCAAAAACCAAATAACATTGTGCAAAAACCTGTAAAGAAAACAAACAATACTATAATATATACAAACTGTTAAGTGGGTATATCAGTATTATGCTTACTCAAATCAGTCGACGCGTTTCGGCCATGTACTCCTGGCCTTTATCAAGACTAACATTGTGAGTAAGCTGAGAGAATTTATAGGAGCTGTTGCTAATGTTTGGACGCCAAAAAGCTAGTAGGCCACGCCCCCTTCCGGTTAGGTGCATTGTGGGTATGGGCAAAAGTTTAGTTTTAAAATGTACTCTTAAAAGATCAAAATATTAATTTATGAGTCTTAACTATTATTGTGTTCTTGGGGCCATTTCAATTTGGGCTATTTGCTTTGTCTATGTGCCCTTAGTTGGCATCCTAAGTATGATAAATTTGTATTCCACCTACACTTCCGGTTTCGCTAGTGTTTGTCATGTTTACTTCCGGTTTTTCTAATGTTGGCTCATATCCTGTGGGTTAGTGATGCTATCATACTTCGATAGCTATCTATTTAGGTATTGACCTAACTCCCTTTGTATATCATATGGCGACTACTTTATATTTTAGCTAAAGCTGCCTTTACTTTCATTCTTTCTCTTTATTACCTCTGTTCGGCACATATTTATACTTCCGGTTAGCGCATATTAGCACTTCCGGTTTCGCTATGTCATAGCACTTCCGGTTTCTGTTGTTTTCCGGTATCGTGATTGTCTAATACTTCCGGTTTCGATAGGTTACACTACCACACAGAGACTAATGTGAGAATAAATCTAAGCTGCCTATTAATAAGTGCTGGATATATGGCGGTATGTTTGGGTACATGAGTGAATATTGTGATGTAACCAAATCCAAGTACCTATGGTATAGTTTGTGTTACCATACTCAGACTCGAGTAAATTAGTAAAACAATTTTAAATTATTTAAAATAATTCAAAATAAAATAATATAAGATAATTAAAATATTAAAATAATCTAAATAATCCAAAATACAGTTCACCAAAAATACAATAAAAATACAATCGGGTTACATGGAATAAGATAAAATAAAATGAAATCAGGATAACACTGATACTAATAGAATGCCATATGGAACTGGCTATACAATGAATACCTCCTAAAATCAGAGTGACAGTAGTACAAATAACTGCTCAAGCTCATATTTCAACAGAATGCCAAATCAAAAATGGTTTCAAATTGCTTAAAATATGTTCAAACTTCTTAAAATACCCCAAACTTTTCTAAAAGCTTTTAGAATATTTTTAAATTACAAAATCCCAGAATTATTATAATCCTCATTGTATTAGTATTTAAAATTAATATTATAATTAAAACTTTAAACATAACATGATTGTAAAACCAGATAGGACCATATAATGTAGACACTAGATGGGGCCAATGTGTGGGATGCTTCAATAATGGGAGAGGACTGGGAAGACAGTGGAGGTCTCTTTTCTATTACGCACATAGGTAAGTAAACCCGTCTTATAGAAGGGAATCCATGCTATCAGTATACCTACACTTGTCAGGTGGAAAAGACCTGATAGGATCTACTACTGTCACTCTGATTTTAGGAGGTATTCATTGTATAGCCAGTTCCATATGGCATTCTATTAGTATCAGTGTTATCCTGATTTCATTTTATTTTATCTTATTCCATGTAACCCGATTGTATTTTTATTGTATTTTTGGTCTTATATTATTTTATTTTGAATTATTTTAAATAATTTAAAATTGTTTTACTAATTTACTCGAGTCTGAGTATGGTAACACAAACTATACCATAGGTACTTGGATTTGGTTACATCACAATATTCACTCATGTACCCAAACATACCGCCATATATCCAGCACTTATTAATAGGCAGCTTAGATTTATTCTCACATTAGTCTCTGTGTGGTAGTGTAACCTATCGAAACCGGAAGTATTAGACAATCACGATACCGGAAAACAACAGAAACCGGAAGTGCTATGACATAGCGAAACCGGAAGTGCTAATATGCGCTAATCGGAAGTATAAATATGTGCCGAACAGAGGTAATAAAGAGAAAGAATGAAAGTAAAGGCAGCTTTAGCTAAAAGATAAAGTAGTCGCCATATGATATACAAAGGGAGTTAGGTCAATACCTAAATAGATAGCTATCGAAGTATGATAGCATCACTAACCCACAGGATATGAGCCAACATTAGAAAAACCGGAAGTAAACATGACAAACACTAGCGAAACCGGAAGTGTAGGTGGAATACAAATTTATCATACTTAGGATGCCAACTAAGGGCACATAGACAAAGCAAATAGCCCAAATTGAAATGGCCCCAAGAACACAATAATAGTTAAGACTCATAAATTAATATTTTGATCTTTTAAGAGTACATTTTAAAACTAAACTTTTGCCCATACCCACAATGCACCTAACCGGAAGGGGGCGTGGCCTACTAGCTTTTTGGCGCCCAAACATTAGCAACAGCTCCTATAAATTCTCTCAGCTTACTCACAATGTTAGTCTTGATAAAGGCCAGGAGTACATGGCCGAAACGCGTCGACTGATTTGAGTAAGCATAATACTGATATACCCACTTAACAGTTTGTATATATTATAGTATTGTTTGTTTTCTTTACAGGTTTTTGCACAATGTTATTTGGTTTTTGATTGGATCATACTGAGCTACAACTTCATTGCACAGAAATCACTATATCACATTGGACACTTTTTTAATCACCTTGAATACTCACTTTTTGCCACATAAACTGGAGGATTCTCACATTTTTTGCAAGGTTACACATTTTTTCTACATTTTTTCTACATTTTTTCTACATTTTTTCTACATTTTTTTCCCCTTTTTTTCACATTAAGTGATCACACATTTTTGGATTTTCCATTTTCTCACCATTTCAGGCACAGGACACACACTGCTTTGGAATTATTTCAGAATTGGTCACGGACAGAGACACTAATTTTTTTTTGCCATATTGTGATTTAATTGGACAAATATAACCATAAGAACATTTACCACCATCTGGACTGTTTCTAAATAAACTACTCCAATTAGGACACGTGGCCTAATTAGGATACTTGGTCTATAAGATCAATTATTGCAAAAAGGTTTTTATTGTGCATTCCCATTTTTTGCATTTATTTTATTGTAACATGGATCCATGATTTTATATGATTGTTATTTTTATTTCTATTTTTAGGATTGTGTATGTTTTTAAGTAGATCTGAGATATTTTAACATTTTTGTGTGGATTAAACATTGATATACATTCTTAAAGTTTACAACTAATTTATAGTTATTATACTATTTGTACATCGATTCCACCAACGTCAACAAGAGAACCTACATTGTGGACACCGCTCTATCAGTCTAACAGGTGTCCCCATTCCCTACCTCAGCCTTTTTTGGCGCTCACCTCCACCCCCATCTATTTTCTACTTTCATATTGGGTACACTAGGGACCCGCTGAGGAGAGCCAGAGGTATTTCATATCCCCTTTCCCTTCTGTTATCTGCGCAGGATATACACTTTTATCGTTTAACTGTCCTACGTACTAAGTTAGGTTTTCTTCCTAAGGTCGTCTCAGACCGCAACATCAATCAAGAGATTGTGGTTCCTTCCTTGTAACCAAGATTATCCTCATAATCTGGACGTGGTTTGCGCCTTGAAGTTCTACCTTTAGGCTACTAAGGATTTTAGACAAACTTTGTCCTTGTTTGTTGTCTATTCCCGGGAAGCGTAAGGGACAGAAGGTCTCTTCGACTTCCTTATCTTTTTGGTTAAGAAGTGTTATCCGCTTTGCTTATGATACAGCGGGACATAAACTTCCTCAGAGGATTACGGCTCATTCTACTAGAGCAGTGGCTTCCTCTTGGGCTTTTAAGAACAAAGCCTCTATGGATCAGATTTGTATGGCAGCCACCTGGTCCTCCTTACATACTTTTTCTAAATTTTACAAGTTTGATGTTTTTGCTTCGGATGAAGCAGCTTTCGGGGGAGAGGTTTTGCAGGCTGTAGTGCCCTCAGATTAGGGTCCGCCTCTCTTTTTGTCCCTCCCGTTATCATTCAGTGTCCTCTAGAGCTTGGGTATAAGTTTCCCAACAGTAAGAAATGATGCCATGGACTCTCCTTATATTAAGAAGGAAAACATAAATTATGCTCACCAGATAATCTAATTTCCTTCTGTATAAGAAGAGTCCACGGCCCCGGCCCTATAAATTATATTTTTCTTCTGGCACCTTTTATACCCTGATATTTCTCCTACTGTTTCATGTTCCCTCAACAGAATGACTGGGGCATGGGGGAAGTGGGAGAGTTATTTAAAGGGACAGTCAACACCAGAATTTTTGTTGTTTAAAAAGATAGGCTGAATCCTTTACATTATTCCCCTTTTTGTTTTCTGAGGTTTTTTTTTTTTTGGTGCGCTTAGTTTGAATTTTACATGTTGTCCTTTCGGTTTACTCACACCGGGGTTGCACACGTTTGCTCAATGCTGGTCGGGTTAGCACATGTCTCTTTTAGTCTTATTATAGTTACTTTCGCTCTTCAGCTGGTTTATGCACGCTGGGTTAGCTCACATTCATCCTCAGCTATGCGCACATCGGGTTTTGACACGCTAAATCCCTTATAGCTGTCAGTTTTTTATGCGCATTTCTTCATACTGATAAGCGTTTTCTGACCATCGGTTGTTTGTCTCCTGCTCTCTTTTGCAGTTCGGCTTAGCGCTCATTGTACCTGTGAATTCATTTAAAAAGCTACTTAGGAAGGGGGTAAGTGATTCCATTCCTCAAGAGCTTTTTAAGGGGTTATAGTATTTATTGCATTGCTTTGTCAAATGCTACAATGGAGCTGTATACACTAGAAACTGAGTCCCCTGAACACCTTTCTACCATTAAATCTGCGTATTGTAATAAAACTGAGGACCTTCTCCAGCTCATTTATGAGGCTCATGTTTAGCATTATTTATTTGGGTATTAATGCACCTTCTGTTTGTTTATTATATTAGCATATTAATGATGTTTCACCTAGTGTTGATTTTTTTTTTATCAAGACTGCAGTTTCTGAGGTGCTGGCTGCTCTCCTGCCCTCAAACAAGCGTAAAATGTCAGTTCAAATTTTACCTTCTACAAGTTCTATGTGCCCTCCTCTGGTGATGAGGAATCTTTAACTGATTTTTTTTTTTTTTTTTTTTTTTAATTGAGGTTGTGCAAAAGTGATACAACATATATAAAACAACACAGCGTAAAACAAGTAGAAATAGTACATTTCAGTTTGACGATTTCTATATAAGTAGGAAGATACAATTTTTAATGTGCATAATCTTATAGAAAAGACTGGAACCTCTTTTTATACACTAAGATGAATAGCTTGAATGGTCGCTTCTGGATTTGTAAGCGTAAAGTAAATTAGCAATTGACATAGTATATGATAGAAAAAATATGTGGATAATATGGTAAATTATGTGGGGACAACAATTTGATTGCGGCATAGACAAGAGAAGCCGCATAGTTAACCCTCCAAAAGTAGGAGGTATATTATATTATGGGGGGAGGTGTTAAATTGAATACAGTAAATATAATATATTACGTGTGAAACTTTCAAGTCATGGTGAACTGGCTTAAGGGAGATGAAGCATATCTCAGACATAAGAACCCAGTATAACAGTCATTAAGCTATAAATGTAGAGCTGGCACATGTGAGGCAGAATACGCCAAGTATGTTACATATGTTGATGGCTAAAACATTCAATAGTTATTATGAGGACACCATTTGAAGCCCAAAATTATTCGTGTACATTAAACCCTCATACATCCTATAATAAGTTAGAAAAGGTGGGGGGTTAAACCCCTCAGTTCTCAACCCCGATAGGTTGTATGAGACTACAAAGGGTGGTACATTGACAACACTCATGGAACCTATCAGGGTCAACACACATAAACAAATGAATAAACATAGGGGCCCTTCAGGGACCGTGGTTAGGTATTAAGGCTAGTAAAATAGAGTTTGGCATAAAGGTGCAAACAAGACAAATGGTGAATTATGTATATCAGGATGGCTATTCCTTAAGATAACATTTAGAATCGCTCTTTTCCATATATACTGTCTATGCCATCCATGAGAATATAAATGAAGGGGCTTAGGGATCTCGGCCGCTGATACCCAAGCCTTAGGGGCATTCACAATGGAAGGGGACAGCATAGCACATTTTGTTTCACTCCTCAGGGCCAACCAGCTATATAGGGTGTGCAAAGAAGTGTAAACGTAAATATGTTTGTAGAATCTATAGGCGGTCAGCTGCATCCTAACTATCCGCTGTCATATGATACCTATGTGTTATAGACGAGGCATGATAAAAACTAACATTTAACACTTCAATAACAAGACCACATCTAAAATTCTTTTCACACCTAACTTGTAGGTATAGTCATCAACATTATAAGGTAAGATACCTTCCTTTCACCCATCAGGTTAGAATATTGTAAGATTGTAAAAAAACTTGTAACCCTTCTATTTGTGTACTGGGATGCACACATCTCTATTGCGCAAATCAATTCACAAGAGAAGAGACATATTGGATCAGCAGCATGCTGCAGGTAACTATGATGCTAAGGGATATAGTAGTTATAATTATGGTAATGCAGTTTAGTCACTCTTGCCACAGTAAAGCTCATTTATCAGTAACATTGCACACACAATATCTTTTCAAATGATATCTCGCAAGACCTAAATTACACCATTCACATCTGTGCTCACAGCCCGCCCTTCGTTACCATATAACATTTAACTAGATTGGTACATATTTATAGTATAAACATTTCTAAAACGTGATATAGGACTTAAAATAATAAACAATCATACTAGTGGGTTATGTTAAGCGCCCAAAAACAGACACAATGAGCACCACAAATAGAAGAGACCTTGTTATAACCAAGGTATGGGCAAACAGCAATGTGGGGAAAATGTAATTAAGGGGGGTCTAGGCATAACAATTAACCCAATAGGGCAGTCAACAGAACTACTGTAATATATTTAGACAAACATTAACTCTTGAAAACCATTTATATCATAGGAGAACTGCCATGTAAACCTGCTGTGCCAACCATAACCATTCATTGTTAAAGGGCTACTGTAAGTAAATATTTTCTATGCCTGTTACTAACTAACTGCCCCAAATACGCTTTTTATCAATAGCATTTCATTAACATATCTCTACCGTATATCAGAAATCTTGTCTGCAAATTTAATTGTTTTCCAAACCCACTCCGTGGGTATCCTTTGCTCTGTACCAATCCGTTTACAATACCTAGGTTTCAAAATGGCGCTTTAAACACAAAGTTATTGGTTTAAGTATTTTGAACACGCAGTGCTGAAAATAGTGGGCAGGAAAACGTGACATCATTGGGGAATAAAAGATATAACTTTTATAACGTTATGAAACTTCGTTTTGGAGAAACTATAGGTCAGTAGGTTTTAATTAATGTTTATTAACTTTAATATGTTAGTTGTTTGGCTTAACAATTATAACAGAAAGTAATCCTTTAAAGAAAGTAGCGTGTCCATATCCTGGGGCAGGTCTCAGTGGGAATCCAAACTTATTAGGCAGTCAGAGAAAGAAAAAGGTTCCTAGTAGAGCTGCCGAGTTTATTGAAAGTTCAGCAGGGGTTCCATGTTCAACCCATCCCATAATAAACACAAAGTCCGGTATGAGGGAGGTAGAAAAAACAGAGAGTCCCTTGTATTGCAAACGTTTAACCTATTCCCTTTCGATTAGCAGTGGGAACCAGAGGGCTACTGAAGAGAGGAGAACGCTGAAGCCGTATGTTGAGAGGCATGTCTTCGCTGATAAACGGGAAAGCCACGGGCAAACGCACCTGTATGTTTATGGTGCTGGTATTAACAGTTAGTAGTGTGCTGCTATGAAGCGATAGAAAATTCCCCTGTAGTACCTGGTATTTACCTTTCACTGGCCATCTCCGAAGAACCAGTGTCTTCTCCGGTCTTAGATCTGTGTCGGGAGAGTTCGGGTTTGTTGCAGCTTCTTGGGGTGGGTCGACAGCCTCAGTAATAGCGTTCTGATAAGCCCCCTGTAAGATAGGCTCAGCGAGGTCAGGTTGTTGTTGGAACTGAATGGCGCCATTTCTGCTAGGAGCTGCGTACAGCTTGTCGGTCAAACTGGCATGGTGGTTTTCCAGCAGTCGCCTCATTACCTCCAGGAAATAAAGCGGAGTCTCCATAGGGCAGGCTGAGTCTAAAACCCCAAGGAGAAGTAGGTTTGCAGCTTTCTCAGAAGCCTGCAAATAGAGTGTAGCATCCCCAAGATGGCGGCTCTCTCTCCCAGTTCTGCAATATGTGGCAATGACGGCTAACTGGTGCAGACTCTCAGGGTCCCCAAAAGTTCATAAATGCATAACACCAGTTCGTAGGTCTATCCACATAGATGCTAGGTACAAATAGTTTGTTGCAGAGTGTGAAAAGACCCCTAAATTAGGATCTTGGGCCCGGGAGCTGCACCAAAACACGTCCTACCAGCTCTGTAGATAGCTCCGCCCCCTCTTTAACTGATTTTGAACTTGATATTTCCTCTTTTTTTTTTTTTTTTTAAAGAAATTGAACATATTTCTTCTCTTTTAAAGGAGGTCTTAATTATTTTAGGGGGTTAAAGAGCCAAAAGTTTCTGATGAATATGCCTTGTAATCATTTTTTTTTAACAAGTTTTTAAGACTTGTTAATCTCCCTGAGGTTTGGCCTATTCCTGATGATGTCTCTGACATGGTTTCTAGGAAATGGTCTAAGCCAGGTAATTCCTATACTCCTCTTCAAGGTTTAAAAAGTTATATCCTTTACCTGCTGCTAAATGTTTGGTTCTGATTTAGATACTATAATATCTACTGTTACTGGAGGTAAAGGGGCTTTTCTTACTCAAGACAAAAAGCCCAGAGGGAGATCTAAAGCTTCCAATCGTTTTCATTCCTTTGGTCATAATAAGGAACACAAGTGACTTCTCTGCTCAGAAGCAAGGCATCTCTGGCTCAGTCTGAAGGCCTAGTGCTAACTGGAACAAGTCTAAGCAGGGTAAAAAAATCTATCCCTACTACCAAAACTTCATGGAGGCTCAGCACCCGATTCAGAAGTTTTGGTAGGGAGCAAGTTAAGCCTCTTTCAGGAGGCTTGATTTCAGTCTGTTCCAAATCCTTGGATTGTGAATATAGTTTCTCAGGGATATCGCATAAGATTTAGAACAAGGCCTCTCAGAGGAAGTTTTTTCTGTCCAATGTTCTAAGTAATCCTTTAAAAGTTCAAGTTTTTTCCATTCTGTCTCAGATCTGGAAGAGTGATTGTACTAGTTCCTTTGCAGGAACAGGGGATGGGATTTTATTTAAATCTCTTCATTGTTCCAAAGAAGGAAGGAACTTTCAGGCCACTTTTGGATCTGAAAGCCCTGAACAATTTCGTAAGGATTCCGTCATTCAAAATAAAAACTATTTGTACTATTCTGCCTTTTGTTCAGCAAGGTCAGTTTATGCCCACAATAGATTTAAAGGATGCTTACCTTCATTTTCAAATTCACAAAGAACATTTCCAGTTTCTGAGGTTTGCCCTTCTGGACAAGCACTATCAGTTTGTTGCTTGACCATTTGTTCTGGCAACACTCCAAGAATATTCACAAAGGTGTTCTGGGTGCCTTTTTGTCTGTGATCAGAACTCAGGGTATTGCAGTGTTTGATTTCTCAAACAAAGGTAATTTTTTGGGGATTTTAAATAGATTCAGTCTCCATGAGTCTTTTTAAAACAGAGCAAAGAAGGTTGATTGGTGTCAGCTTGTCTGAACCTTCAGTCTCACTCTTTCCCCTCGGTTGCACTTTGTATGGAGGTTCTAGGTCTAATGATTGCAGCTAAAGATGTAATTTGCTCTTTTTCACATGAGGCCTCTTCAGCTTTGTATGCTTTGTCAATGGTGCAGAGATTATACTCTGCTGTCTCAAAAGATATTTCTCCTGTTAAGTGTAGTCAGTCCACGGGTCATCCATTACTTATGGGATTATAACTCCTCCCTAACAGGAAGTGCAAGAGGATCACCCAAGCAGAGCTGCTATATAGCTCCTCCCCTCTACGTCATACCCAGTCATTCTCTTGCACCTAACTAATAGATAGGATGTGTGAGAGGACAGTGGTTATTAAAACTTAGTTTTTATTTCTTCAATCAAAAGTTTGTTATTTTAAACGGCACCGGAGTGTGTTGTTTTTTCTCAGGCAGCATTAGAAGAAGAATCTACCTGAGTTTGTGTATGATCTTAGCGGACGTAACTAAGATCCATTTGCTGTTCTCGGCCTTCTGAGGAGCGGGGTAACTTCAGAACAGGGGACAGCGGGCAGGGTTCACCTGCAAAGAGGTATGTTGCAGTATATTATTTTCTAAGGAATGGAATTGACTGAGAAAATACTGCTAATACCGTTAAAATGTAAGTACAGCCTTAAATGCAGTAGTAGCAACTGGTATCAGGCTGTTATGTATGTATGTTGGCACTAAAGTATTTCTGGGGAATGGCACTTCACTAAGAAAATACTGTATACATATAACTTATAGCCTTTCTGCAGTAAAAGCGACTAGCAACAGGCTTTTTTATTACTTTTCATGTATTTATATTTAAAACGTTTACTGGCATGTTAATCGTTTTAGCTCTGAGGTACTTGGTGAAAAATTTTATGGGCATTAATTTCCACTTGGCTGTCGTTTGTTTTAAATAAAATCAGTTTATTGAGCTTCCCCACTGTTGTATTATGAGTTGGGAGGGGCCTATTTTGGCGCTTTTCTACGCAGTAGAAATTCAGTCACAAGTCTTCCTTGTTCTCCCTGCATGATCCAGGACGTCTCTACAGAGCTCAGGGGTCTCCAAAACTAGTTTTGAGGGAGGTAATCACTCACAGCAGACCTGTGAGACTGTGTTTTGACTGTGATAAAAACGTTTATATTTTATTGTTATCCGTTTTTCCGGTATTAAGGGGTTAATCATCCATTTGCTAGTGGGTGCATTCCTTTGCTAAATCAATGCATTTACTGTAAAAAATTGGTTTCTATAACTAATCCGGTTCATTGTTATTTCAACTGTGACAGTTTTTGTGTGCTTCTTAAAGGCACAGTAACGTTTTTTTTATATTACTTGAAAATTGTTTGAAAAGTATTTTCCAAGCTTGCTAGTCTAATTGCTAGTTTGTTTAAACATGTCTGACACAGAGGAATCTCTTTGTGCAATATGTTCTAAGACCAATGTGGAGCCCAATTGAAATTTGTGTACTAATTGCATTGATGCTACTTTAAATAAAAGCCAATCTGTACATGTCAAGAAAATTTCACCAGACATCGAGGGGAAAGTTATGCCGACTAACTCTCCTCACGTGTCAGTACCTGCATCTCCCGCTCGGGAGGTGCGTGATATTGTGACGCCAAGTACATCAGGGCGGCCATTACAAATCACTTTACAAGACATGGCTAATGTTATGACTGAAGTTTTTTCTAAATTGCCAGAACTTAGAGGTAAACGCGACCACTCTGGGGTGAGAACAGAGTACGCTGATAATGTTAGAGCCATGTCTGATACTGCGTCACAAGTGGCAGAGCATGAAGACGGAGAGCTTCGTTCTGTAGGTGACGGATCTGATCCAAATAGACTGGATTCAGACATTTCAAATTTTAAATTTAAGCTTGAGAACCTCTGTGTACTATTAGGGGAGGTATTAGCGGCTCTGAATGATTGTAACACGGTTGCAATCCCAGAGAAATTATGTAGGCTGGATAGATACTATGCGGTACCGGCGTGTACTGACGTTTTTCCTATACCTAAGAGGCTTACAGAGATTATTACCAAGGAGTGGGATAGGCCCGGTGTACCCTTTTCCCCCCCTCCTATATTTAGAAAAATGTTTCCAATAGATGCCACCACACGGGACTTATGGCAGACGGTCCCTAAGGTGGAGGGAGCAGTTTCTACTCTGGCTAAGCGTACCACTATCCCGGTGGAGGATAGCTGTGCCTTTTCAGATCCAATGGATAAAAAGTTAGAGGGTTACCTTAAGAAAATGTTTACTCAACAAGGTTTTATATTACAACCCCTCGCATGCATTGCGCCTGTCACGGCTGCAGCGGCATTCTGGTTTGAGTCTCTGGAAGAGACCCTTGAAACAGCTCCATTGGATGAGATTACAAACAAGCTTAAAGCCCTTAAGCTAGCTAATTCATTTATTTCTGATGCCGTAGTACATCTAACTAAGCTTACGGCTAAGAATTCCGGATTCGCCATTCAGGCGCGCAGAGCGCTGTGGCTAAAATCCTGGTCAGCCGATGTGACTTCTAAATCTAAATTGCTTAACATACCTTTCAAAGGGCAGACATTATTCGGGCCCGGTTTGAAAGAAATTATCGCTGACATTACTGGAGGTAAGGGCCATGCCCTGCCTCAAGACAGAGCCAAACCAAGGGCTAGACAGTCTCATTTTCGTGCCTTTCGTAACTTCAAGGCAGGAGCAGCATCAACTTCCTCCGCTCCAAAACAGGAAGGATCTGTTGCTCGATTCAGACAAGGCTGGAAACCTAACCAGACCTGGAACAAGGGCAAGCAGGCCAGAAAACCTGCTGCTGCCCCTAAGACAGCATGAAGTGAGGGCCCCCAATCCGGAAACGGATCTAGTAGGTGGCAGACTTTCTCTCTTCGCCCAGGCTTGGGCAAGAAATGTCCAGGATCCCTGGGCGTTAGAGATCATATCTCAGGGATATCTTCTGGACTTCAAAGCTTCTCCTCCAAAAGGGAGATTTCATCTTTCAAGGTTGTCAACAAACCAGATAAAGAAAGAGGCGTTTCTACGCTGTGTACAAGATCTTTTACTAATGGGAGTGATCCACCCGGTTCCGCGGTCGGAGCACGGACAAGGGTTTTACTCAAATCTGTTTGTGGTTCCCAAGAAGGAAGGAACCTTCAGACCAATCTTGGATTTAAAGATCCTAAACAAATTCCATCGTTCAAAATGGAAACTATTCGGACAATCTTACCCATGATCCAAAAGGGTCAGTACATGACCACAGTGGATTTGAAGGATGCCTACCTGCACATACCGATTCACAAAGATCATTACCGGTACCTAAGATTTGCCTTCCTAGACAGGCATTACCAGTTTGTAGCTCTTCCCTTCGGGTTAGCTACTGCTCCAAGAATCTTTACAAAGGTTCTGGGTTCTCTTCTGGCGGTACTAAGACCGCGAGGAATATCGGTAGCTCCGTACCTAGACGACATTCTGATACAAGCGTCAAGTCTCCAAACTGCCAAGTCTCATACAGAGTTTCTACTGGCATTTCTAAGGTCACATGGGTGGGAAGTGAACGAAGGAAAGAGTTCTCTATTGCCACTCACAAGAGTTCCCTTCTTAGGGACTCTTATAGATTCTGTAGAAATGAAAATTTACCTGACAGAAGACAGGTTAACAAAACTTCTGAATGCTTGCCGTGTCCTTCATTCCATTCCACACCCGTCAGTGGCTCAATGCATGGAGGTAATAGGCTTAATGGTAGCGGCAATGGACATAGTACCCTTTGCACGCCTGCATCTCAGACCACTGCAATTGTGCATGCTAAGTCAGTGGAATGGGGATTACTCAGATTTGTCCCCTATGCTGAATCTGGATCAGGAGACCAGAAATTCTCTTCTATGGTGGTTTTCTCGGCCACATCTGTCCAAGGGGATGCCCTTCAGCAGGCCAGATTGGACGATTGTAACAACAGACGCCAGCCTGATAGGTTGGGGCGCTGTCTGGAACTCCCTGAAGACTCAGGGATCATGGTCTCAGGAGGAGAGTCTCCTTCCCATAAATATTCTGGAATTAAGAGCAGTTTTCAATGCTCTTCTGGCTTGGCCTCAGTTAGCAACTCTGAGGTTCATCAGGTTTCAGTCGGACAACATCACGACTGTGGCTTACATCAACCATCAGGGAGGGACAAGGAGTTCCCTAGCGATGATGGAAGTCTCAAAGATAATTCACTGGGCAGAGTCTCACTCTTGCCACCTATCAGCGATCCACATCCCAGGCGTGGAGAACTGGGAAGCGGATTTTCTAAGTCGTCAGACTTTTCATCCGGGGGAGTGGGAACTTCATCCGGAGGTTTTTGCCCAAATACTTCGGCGTTGGGGCAAACCAGACCTGGATCTCATGGCGTCTCACCAGAACGCCAAACTTCCTTGCTACGGATCCAGGTCCAGAGACCCGGGAGCAGTTCTGATAGATGCTCTGACAGCATCTTGGGCCTTCAACATGGCTTATGTGTTTCCACCCTTCCCGATGCTTCCTCGATTGATTGCCAGGATCAAACAGGAGAGAGCATCGGTGATTCTAATAGCGCCTGCGTGGCCACGCAGGACCTGGTATGCAGACCTAGTGGACATGTCGTCCTGTCCACCATGGTCTCTACCTCTGAGACAGGACCTTCTGGTGCAGGGTCCTTTCAAACATCCAAATCTAATTTCTCTGAAGCTGACTGCTTGGAGATTGAACGCTTGATTCTATCAAAGCGTGGATTCTCGGAGTCAGTGATTGATACTTTAATACAGGCTAGGAAGCCTGTTACCAGGAAAATTTACCATAAAATATGGCGCAAATACTTGCATTGGTGCGAATCCAAGAGTTACTCATGGAGTAAGGTTAGGATTCCTAGGAAATTGTCTTTTCTACAAGAAGGTTTAGAAAAGGGTTTATCTGCTAGTTCGTTAAAGGGACAGATCTCAGCTTTGTCCATCCTTTTACACAAACGTCTGTCAGAAGTTCCAGACGTTCAGGCTTTTTGTCAGGCTCTGGCCAGGATTAAGCCTGTGTTTAAAACTGTTGCTCCACCATGGAGCTTAAACTTAGTTCTTAACGTTTTACAGGGTGTTCCGTTTGAACCCCTTCATTCCATTGATATCAAGCTGTTATCTTGGAAAGTTCTGTTTTTAATGGCTATTTCCTCGGCTCGAAGAGTCTCTGAGTTATCGGCCTTACATTGTGATTCCCCTTTTCTCCAACATAGGTGTGTCCGGTCCACGGCGTCATCCTTACTTGTGGGATATTCTCTTCCCCAACAGGAAATGGCAAAGAGCCCAGCAAAGCTGGTCACATGATCCCTCCTAGGCTCCGCCTACCCCAGTCATTCTCTTTGCCGTTGTACAGGCAACATCTCCACGGAGATGGCTTAGAGTTTTTTAGTGTTTAACTGTAGTTTTTATTATTCAATCAAGAGTTTGTTATTTTAAAATAGTGCTGGTATGTACTATTTACTCAGAAACAGAAAAGAGATGAAGATTTCTGTTTGTATGAGGAAAATGATTTTAGCACCGTAACTAAAATCCATGGCTGTTCCACACAGGACTGTTGAGAGCAATTAACTTCAGTTGGGGGAACAGTGTGCAGTCTCTTACTGCTTGAGGTATGACACATTCTAACAAGACGATGTAATGCTGGAAGCTGTCATTTTCCCTATGGGATCCGGTAAGCCATGTTTATTAAGATAGTAAATAAGGGCTTCACAAGGGCTTATTAAGACTGTAGACTTTTTCTGGGCTAAATCGATTCATTATTAACACATATTTAGCCTTGAGGAATCATTTATTCTGGGTATTTTGATATGATTATATCGGCAGGCACTGTTTTTGACACCTTATTCTTTAGGGGCTTTCCCTAATCATAGTCAGAGCCTCATTTTCGCGCCGGTATGGCGCACTTGTTTTTGAGGACAGCATGGCATGCAGCTGCATGTGTGTGGAGCTCTGATACATAGAAAGGTCTTTCTGAAGGCATCATTTGGTATCGTATTCCCCTTTGGGCTTGGTTGGGTCTCAGCAAAGCAGATTCCAGGGACTGTAAAGGGGTTAAATATAAAAACGGCTCCGGTTCCGTTATTTTAAGGGTTAAAGCTTCCAAATTTGGTGTGCAATACTTTTAAGGCTTTAAGACACTGTGGTGAAATTTTGGTGAATTTTGAACAATTCCTTCATACTTTTTCGCAATTGCAGTAATAAAGTGTGTTTAGTTTAAAATTTAAAGTGACAGTAACGGTTTTATTTTAAAACGTTTTTTGTGCTTTGTTATCAAGTTTATGCCTGTTTAACATGTCTGAACTACCAGATAGATTGTGTTCTGACTGTGGGGAAACCAAGGTTCCTTCTCATTTAACTATATGTATTTTATGTCATAAAAAAATTTAGTAAAAATGATGCCCAAGATGATTCCTCAAGTGAGGGGAGTAAGCATGGTACTGCATCATCCCCTCCTTTGTCTACACCAGTCTTGCCCATACAGGAGGCCCCTAGTACATCTAGTGCGCCAATACTCCTTACTATGCAACATTTAACGGCTGTAATGGATAATTCTATCAAAAACATTTTAGCCAATATGCCCACTTATCAGTGAAAGCGCGACTGCTCTGTTTTAGAAAATTCTGTAGAGCATGAGAACGCTGATGATATGGTTTCTGAAGGGCCCCTACACCAGTCTGAGGGGGCCAGGGAGGTTTTGTCTGAGGGAGAAATTTCAGATTCAGGAAACATTTCTCAACAAGCTGAACCTGATGTGATTACTTTTAAATTTAAGTTGGAACATCTCCGCGCTCTGCTTAAGGAGGTGTTATCCAATTTGGATGATTGTGATTATCTGGTCATTCCAGAACCACTATGTAAAATGGAAAAGTTCTTAGAGGCCCCGGGGCCCCCCGAAGCTTTTCCTATATCCAAGCGGGTGGCGTACATTGTTAGTACAGAATGGGACAGGCCCGGTATACCTTTAGTACCTCCCCCCATATTTATAAAATTGTTTTCCTATAGTCGACACCAGAAAGGACTGATGGCAGACAGTCCCCAAGGTCGAGGGGGCGGTTTCTACTCTACACAAGCGCGCCACTATACCCATAGAAGATAGTTGTGCTTTCCAAGATCCTATGGATAAAAAATTAGAAGGTCTGCTAAAGATGTTTGTTCAGCAAGGTTCCCTTCTACAACCAATTGCATGCATTGTCCCTGTCACTGCAGCCGCGTGTTTCTAGTTTGATGAGCTAGGAAAGGCGATTATTAGTAATTCTTCTTCTTATGAGGAGATTATGGACAGAATTCGTGCTCTTAAATTGGCTAATTCTTTCACCCTAGACGCCACCTTGCAATTGGCTAGGTTAGCGGCGAAAAAATTCTGGGTTTGCTATTGTGGCGCAGAGCGCTTTGGTTAAAATCTTGGGCAGCGGATGCGTCTTCCAAGAACAAATTGCTTGACATTCCTTTCAAGGGGAAAACACTCTTTGGCCCTGACTTGAAAGAGATTATCTCTGATATCACTGGGGGCAAGGGCCACGCCCTTCCTCAGGATAGGTCTTTTCAAGACCAAAAATAAACCTAAGTTTCGTCCCTTTCGCAGAAACGGATCAGCCCCAAGGGCTACGTCCTCTAAGCAGGAAGGTAATACTTCTCAAGCCAATCCAGCCTGGAGACCTATGCAAGGCTGGAACAAAGGAAAGCAGGCCAGGAAACCTGCCACTGCTACCAAGACAGCATGAAATGCGGGCCCCCGATCCGGGACCGGATCTGGTGGGGGGCAGACTCTCTCTCTTCGCTCAGGCTGGGGCAAGAGATGTTCTGGACCCTTGGGCGCTAGAAATAGTCTCCCAAGGTTATTCTCTGGAGTTCAAGGGGCTTCCTCCAAGGGGGAGGTTCCACAGGTCTCAGTTGTCTTCAGACCACATAAGAAGACAGGCATTCTTACATTGGGTAGAAGACCTGCTAAAAATGGGAGTGATTCATCCTGTTCCATTAGGAGAACAAGGGATGGGGTTCTACTCCAATCTGTTCATAGTTCCCAAAAAAGAGGGAACGTTCAGACCAATCTTAGATCTCAAGATCTTGAACAAGTTTCTCAAGGTTCCATCGTTCAAGATGGAAACCATTCGAACACTTCTTCCTTCCATCCAGGAAGGTCAATTCATGACCAAGGTGGATTTCAAGGATGCGTATCTACATATTCCTATCCACAAGGAACATCATCGGTTCCTAAGGTTTGAATTCCTGGACAAGCATTTCCAGTTCGTGGCGTTTTCTTTCGGATTAGCCACTGCTCCTAGGATTTTCTCATAGGTACTAGGGTCCCTTCTGGCGGTGCTAAGACCAAGGGGCATTGCTGTAGTACCTTACTTGGACGACATTCTGATTCGAGCGTCGTCCCTTCCTCAAGTAAAGGCTCACACGGACATTGTCCTGGCCTTTCTCAGATCTCACGGATGGAAAGTGAACGTGGAAAAGAGTTCTCTATCTCCGTCAACGAGGGTTCCCTTCTTGGGAACTATAATAGACTCCTTAGAAATGAGGATTTTTCTGACAGAAGCCAGAAAAACAAAACTTCTAGACTCTTGTCGGATACTTCATTCCGTTCCTCTTCCTTCCATAGCGCAGTGCATGGAAGTGATAGGTTTGATGGTAGCGGCAATGGACATAGTTCCTTTTGTGCGCATTCATCTAAGACCATTACAACTGTTCCTGCTCAGTCAGTGGAATGGGGACTATTCAGACTTGTCTCCGAAGATACAAGTAAATCAGAGGACCAGAGACTCATTCCGTTGGTGGCTGTCCCTGGACAACCTGTCACAAGGGATGACCTTCCGCAGACCAGAGTGGGTCATTGTCACGACCGACGCCAGTCTGATGGGCTGGGGCGCGGTCTGGGGATCCCTGAAAGCTCAGGGTCTTTGGTCTCGGGTAGAATCTCTTCTACCGATAAATATTCTGGAACTGAGAGCGATATTCAATGCTCTCAAAGCTTGGCCTCAGCTAGCGAGGGCCAAGTTCATACATCAACCATCAGGGGGGAACAAGGAGTTCCCTAGCGATGGAAGAAGTGACCAAAATCATTCTATGGGCGGAGTCTCACTCCTGCCACCTGTCTGCTATCCACATCCCAGGAGTGGAAAATTGGGAAGCGGATTTTCTGAGTCGTCAGACATTGCATCCGGGGGAGTGGGAACTCCATCCGGAAATCTTTGCCCAAGTCACTCAACCGTGGGGCATTCCAGACATGGATCTGATGGCCTCTCGTCAGAACTTCAGAGTTCCTTACTACGGGTACAGATCCAGGGATCCCAAGGCGGCTCTAGTGGATGCACTAGTAGCACCTTGGACCTTCAAACTAGCTTATGTGTTCCCGCCGTTTCCTCTCATCCCCAGGCTGGTAGCCAGGATCAATCAGGAGAGGGCGTCGGTGATTTTGATAGCTCCTGCGTGGCCACGCAGGACTTGGTATGCAGATCTGGTGAATATGTCATCGGCTCCACCATGGAAGCTACCTTTGAGACGAGACCTTCTTGTTCTAGGTCCGTTCGACCCACTCCAGCTGACTGCTTGGAGATTGAACGCTTGATCTTATCAAAGCGAGGGTTCTCAGATTCTGTTATTAATACTCTTGTTCAGGCCTGAAAGCCTGTAACCAGAAAATTACCACATAATTTTTTATATCTGTTGGTGTGAATCTGCAGGATTCCCTTGGGACAAGGTTAAGATTCCTAAGAGTCTATCCTTCCTTCGAGAAGGATTGGAAAAAGGATTATCTGCAAGTTCCTTGATGGGACAGATTTCTGCCTTGTCTGTGTTACTTCACAAAAAGCTGGCAGCTGTGCCAGATGTTCTAGCCTTTGTTCAGGCTCTGGTTAGAATCAAGCCTGTTTACAAAATTTTGACTCCTCCTTGGAGTCTCAACCTAGTTCTTTCAGTTCTTCAGGGGGTTCCGTTTGAACCCTTACATTCCGTTGATATTAAGTTATTATCTTGGAAAGTTTTGTTTTTGGTTGCAATTTCTTCTGCTAGAAGAGTTTCAGAATTATCTGCTCTGCAGTGTTCTTCTCCTTATCTGGTGTTCCATGCAGATAAGGTGGTTTTGCGTACTAACCCTGGTTTTCTTCCAAAAGTTGTTTCTAACAAAGACATTAACCAGGAGATAGTTGTGCCTTCTTTGTGTCCTAATCCAGTTTCAAAGAAGGAACGTTTGTTGCACAACTTGGATGTAGTTCGTGCTCTCAAATTTTACTTAGCAGCTACTAAGGTTTTCAGACAAACTTTGTCTTTGTTTGTTGTTTATTCTGGTAAACGGAGAGGTCAAAAAGCAACTTCTACCTCTCTCTCCTTCTGGATTAAAAGCATTATCCGATTGGCTTATGAGACTGCCGGACGGCAGCCTCCTGAAAGAATCACAGCTCACTCCACTAGGGCTGTGGCTTCCACATGGGCCTTCAAGAACGAGGCTTCTGTTGATCAGATATGTAAGGCAGCGACTTGGTCTTCACTGCACACTTTTTCTAAATTTTACAAATTTGATACTTTTGCTTCTTCTGAGGCTATTTTTGGGAGAAAGGTTTTGCAAGCCGTGGTGCCTTCCATTTAGGTGACCTGATTTGCTCCCTCCCTTCATCCGTGTCCTAAAGCTTTGGTATTGGTTCCCACAAGTAAGGATGACGCCGTGGACCGGACACACCTATGTTGGAGAAAACAGAATTTATGTTTACCTGATAAATTACTTTCTCCAACGGTGTGTCCGGTCCACGGCCCGCCCTGGTTTTTTTAATCAGGTCTGATAATTTATTTTCTTTAACTACAGTCACCACGGTAACATATGGTTTCTCCTATGCAAATATTCCTCCTTAACGTCGGTCGAATGACTGGGGTAGGCGGAGCCTAGGAGGGATCATGTGACCAGCTTTGCTGGGCTCTTTGCCATTTCCTGTTGGGGAAGAGAATATCCCACAAGTAAGGATGACGCCGTGGACCGGACACACCGTTGGAGAAAGTAATTTATCAGGTAAACATAAATTCTGTTATCTGATTTTCCATTCAGACAAGGTAGTTCTGCGTACTAAACCTGGGTTCTTACCTAAGGTAGTTACCAACAGGAATATCAATCAAGAGATTGTTGTTCCATCATTGTGTCCTAACCCTTCTTCAAAGAAGGAACGACTTCTGCACAATCTGGACGTTGTCCGTGCCCTGAAATTTTATTTACAGGCAACTAAGGATTTTCGACAAACTTCTTCCCTGTTTGTCGTGTATTCTGGACAGAGGAGAGGTCAAAAGGCTTCGGCCACCTCTCTCTCTTTTTGGCTTCGTAGCATAATACGTTTAGCCTATGAGACTGCTGGACAGCAGCCTCCTGAAAGAATTACAGCTCATTCTACCAGAGCTGTGGCTTCCACTTGGGCCTTTAAGAATGAGGCCTCTGTTGAACAGATTTGCAAGGCTGCGACTTGGTCTTCACTTCACACTTTTTCAAAATTTTACAAATTTGACACTTTTGCTTCTTCGGAGGCTGTTTTTGGGAGAAAGGTGCTTCAGGCAGTGGTTCCTTCCGTGTAAAGAGCCTGCCTGTCCCTCCCGTCATCCGTGTACTTTTAGCTTTGGTATTGGTATCCCATAAGTAATGGATGACCCGTGGACTGACTACACTTAACACGAGAAAACATAATTTCTCCTGTTAAGTGTAGTCAGTCCACGGGTCGTCATTACTTATGGGATATTAACTCCTCCCCAACAGGAAGTGCAAGAGGATCACCCAAGCAGAGCTGCTATATAGCTCCTCCCCTCTACGTCACACCCAGTCATTCTCTTGCACCCAACTAATAGATAGGATGTGTGAGAGGACTGTGGTGATTATACTTAGTTTTTATATCTTCAATCAAAAGTTTGTTATTTTAAACAGCACCGGAGTGTGTTGTTTCTTCTCATGTAGAATTTGAAGAAGAATCTACCAGAGTTTTTGTATGATCTTAGCGGACGTAACTAAGATTCATTTTGCTGTTCTCGGCCATTCTGAGGAGTGAGGTAAACTTCAGATCAGGGGAAAGCGGGCAGGTTCACCTGCAAAGAGGTATGTTGCAGTATATTATTTTCTAAGGAATGGAATTGACTGAGAAAATACTGCCAATACCGATATAATGTAAGTTCAGCCTTAAATGCAGTGGTGGCAACTGGTATCAGGCTGATATGTATATATGTTTACACTTCAGTATTCTGGGGAATGGCACTTCACTGGGACAATACTGTATGCATATAACTTTTAGCCTAACTTGCAGTGTGAACGACTAGCAGCAGGCTTTTTAATGACATTTCATATAATTAGATTTTAAACGTTTGCTGGCATGTTAAATCGTTTAATTATCTGAGGTACTTGGTGAAAAATTGTTTTGGGCGCTATTTTCCACATGGCTGTCGTTTATTTTAAATTAAAAACAGTTTCACTGAACTTCCCTCACTGTTGTGTGTGAGTGGGAGGGGCCTATTTTGGCGCTTTTGCTACGCATTAGAAATTCAGTCACAAGTCTGTTTTCTCTCCCTGCATGATCCGGAACGTCTCTACAGAGCTCAGGGGTCTTCAAAACTTATTTTGAGGGAGGTAATCACTCACAGCAGACCTGTGAGATTGTGCTTTGACTGTGATAAAAAACGCTTATATTTTTAATATTATACGTTTTTTCTGTTATTAAGGGTTAGTCATCCATTGCTAATGAGTGCAATCCTTTGCTAATTTTATGCTTTTACCGGGAAAAATTTGGTTTTTATAACTAATCCGGTTCATTGTTATTCAACTGTCATAGTTTTTTCTGTGCTTCTTAAAGGCACAGTACGTTTTACATATTACTTGTAAATTTAGTTGAAAGGTATTTCCAAGCTTGCTAGTCTAATTGCTAGTTTGTTAAACATGTCTGACTCAGAGGAATATCTCTGTGCTATATGTGTAAAAGCCAAGGTGGAGCCCAATAGAAATTTATGTACTAATTGCATTGATGCTACTTTAAATAAAAGTCAATCTGTACATGTTGAACATCATTCACCAGACAACGAGGGGGAAGTTATGCCGACTAACTTGCCTCACGTGTCAGTACCTGCATCTCCCGCTCGGGAGGTGCGTGATATTGTAACGCCAAGTACATCAGGGCGGCCATTACAAATCACTCTACAGGACATGGCTAATGTTATGACTGAAGTTTTGTCTAAATTACCAGAACTTAGGGGTAAGCGAGATCACTCTGGGGTGAGAACAGAGTGCGCTGATAATACTAGGGCCATGTCAGATACTGCGTCACAATTTGCAGAACATGAGGACGGAGAGCTTCATTCTGCGGGTGACGGATCTGATCCAAATAGACTGGATTCAGGCATTTCAAATTTTAAGTTTAAACTAGAAAACCTCCGTGTACTGCTAGGGGAGGTATTAGCGGCTCTGAATGATTGTAACACCGTTGCAATCCCAGAGAAATTATGTAGGCTGGATAGATACTATGCGGTACCGGCGTGTACTGACGTCTTTCCTATACCTAAGAGGCTTACAGAGATTATTACCAAGGAGTGGGATAGGCCCGGTGTACCCTTTTCCCCCCCTCCTGTATTTAGAAAAATGTTTCCAATAGACGCCACCACACGGGACTTATGGCAGACGGTCCCTAAGGTGGAGGGAGCAGTTTCTACTCTGGCTAAGCGTACCACTATCCCGGTGGAGGATAGCTGTGCCTTTTCAGATCCAATGGATAAAAAGTTAGAGGGTTACCTTAAGAAAATGTTTGTTCAACAAGGTTTTATATTGCAACCCCTTGCATGTATTGCGCCTGTCACGGCTGCGGCCGCATTTTGGTTCGAGTCTCTGGAAGAGACCCTTGACTCAGCGCCAATAGATGAGATTTCAAACAAGCTTAAAACCCTTAAGCTAGCTAATTCTTTTATTTCTGATGCCGTAGTACATTTAACTAAACTTACGGCTAAGAATTCCGGATTCGCCATTCAGGCACGCAGAGCACTGTGGCTAAAATCCTGGTCAGCTGATGTTACTTCTAAATCTAAATTACTTAACATACCTTTCAAGGGGCAGACCTTATTCGGGCCCGGTTTGAAAGAAATTATCGCTGATATTACAGGAGGTAAAGGCCATGCCCTGCCTCAAGACAGAGCCAAACCTAGGGCTAGACAGTCTAATTTTCGTGCCTTTCGTAACTTCAAGGCAGGAGCAGCATCAACTTCCTCTGCTCCAAAACAGGAAGGAGCTGTTGCTCGCTACAGACAAGGCTGGAAACCTAACCAGACCTGGAACAAGGGCAAGCAGGCCAGAAAACCTGCTGCTGCCCCTAAGACAGCATGAATTGAGGGCCCCCGATCCGGGAACGGATCTAGTGGGGGGCAGACTTTCTCTCTTCGCCCAGGCTTGGGCAAGAGATGTCCAGGATCCCTGGGTGTTAGAGATCATATCTCAGGGATATCTTCTGGACTTCAAAACCTCTCCCCCAAAAGGGAGATTTCATCTTTCAAAGTTGTCAACAAACCAGATAAAGAAAGAGGCGTTTCTACGCTGTGTACAAGATCTTTTACTAATGGGAGTGATCCATCTGGTTCCGCGGTCGGAACACGGACAAGGGTTTTACTCAAATCTGTTTGTGGTTCCCAAGAAAGAAGGAACCTTCAGACCAATCTTGGATTTAAAGATCCTAAACAAATTCCTAAGAGTTCCATCGTTCAAAATGGAAACTATTCGGACAATCTTACCCATGATCCAAAAGGGTCAGTACATGACCACAGTGGATTTAAAGGATGCCTACCTTCACATACCGATTCACAAAGATCATTACCGGTATCTAAGGTTTGCCTTCCTAGACAGGCATTACCAGTTTGTAGCTCTTCCATTCGGGTTGGCTACGGCTCCAAGAATCTTCACAAAGGCTCTGGGCTCTCTTCTGGTGGTACTAAGACTGCGAGGAATTTCGGTGGCTCCGTACCTAGACGACATTCTGATACAAGCGTCAAGCTTTCAAACTGCCAAGTCTCATACAGAGTTAGTACTGGCATTTCTAAGGTCGCATGGGTGGAAGGTAAACGAAGAGAAGAGTTCTCTCTTACCACTCACAAGAGTTCCCTTCTTGGGGACTCTTATAGATTCTGTAGAAATGAAGATTTACCTGACAGAAGACAGGTTAACAAAGCTTCAAAATGCTTGCCGTGTCCTTCATTCCATTCAACACCCGTCAGTGGCTCAATGGATGGAGGTAATCGGCTTAATGGTAGCGGCAATGGACATAGTACCCTTTGCACGCCTGCATCTCAGACCGCTGCAATTGTGCATGCTAAGTCAGTGGAATGGGGATTACTCAGATTTGTCCCCTACTCTGAATCTGGATCAAGAGACCAGAAATTCTCTTCTATGGTGGCTTTCTCGGCCACATCTGTCCAGGGGGATGCCCTTCAGCAGGCCAGACTGGACAATTGTAACAACAGACGCCAGCCTACTAGGTTGGGGCGCTGTCTGGAATTCCCTGAAGGCTCAGGGATCATGGACTCAGGAGGAGAGTCTCCTTCCAATAAACATTCTGGAATTGAGAGCAGTTCTCAATGCCCTTCTGGCTTGGCCTCAGTTAACAACTCGGAGGTTCATCAGGTTTCAGTCGGACAACATCACGACTGTAGCTTACATCAACCATCAAGGAGGGACAAGAAGCTCCCTAGCGATGATGGAAGTATCAAAGATAATTCGCTGGGCAGAGTCTCACTCTTGCCATCTGTCAGCGATCCACATTCCAGGAGTGGAGAACTGGGAGGCGGATTTCCTAAGTCGTCAGACTTTTCATCCGGGGGAGTGGGAACTTCATCCGGAGGTCTTTGCCCAAATACTTCGACGTTGGGGCAAACCAGATATAGATCTCATGGCGTCTCGCCAGAACGCCAAGCTTCCTTGTTACGGGTCCAGGTCCAGGGACCCGGGAGCGGTCCTGGTAGATGCTTTGACAGCACCTTGGACCTTCGGGATCGCTTATGTGTTTCCACCCTTCCCAATGCTTCCTCGATTGATTGCCAGGATCAAACAGGAGAGAGCATCGGTGATTCTAATAGCGCCTGCGTGGCCACGCAGGACCTGGTATGCAGATCTAGTGGACATGTCATCCTGTCCACCTTGGTCTCTGCCTCTGAGACAGGACCTTCTGATTCAGGGTCCTTTCAAACATCAAAATCTAATTTCTCTGAAGCTGACTGTTTGGAGATTGAACGCTTGATTTTATCAAAGCGTGGATTTTCGGAGTCAGTAATTGATACCTTAATACAGGCTAGGAAACCTGTTACCAGAAAGATTTACCATAAAATATGGCGTAAATACTTACATTGGTGCGAATCCAAGAGTTACTCATGGAGTAAGGTTAGGATTCCTAGGATATTGTCTTTTCTACAAGAAGGTTTAGAAAAGGGTTTGTCTGCTAGTTCCTTAAAGGGACAGATTTCAGCTCTGTCCATTCTTTTACACAAACGTCTGTCAGAGGTTCCAGACGTTCAGGCTTTTTGTCAGGCTTTGGCCAGGATTAAGCCTGTGTTTAAAACTGTTGCTCCACCATGGAGCTTAAATTTAGTTCTTAACGTTTTACAGGGTGTTCCGTTTGAACCCCTTCATTCCATTGATATCAAATTGTTATCTTGGAAAGTTCTGTTTTTAATGGCTATTTCCTCGGCTCGAAGAGTCTCTGAGTTATCGGCCTTACATTGTGATTCTCCTTATCTGATTTTTCATTCAGACAAGGTAGTTCTGCGTACTAAACCTGGGTTCTTACCTAAGGTAGTCACTAATAGGAATATCAATCAAGAGATTGTTGTTCCATCATTGTGTCCTAACCCTTCTTCAAAGAAGGAACGACTTCTACACAATCTGGATGTAGTCCGTGCCCTGAAATTTTATTTACAGGCAACTAAAGATTTTCGCCAAACTTCTTCCCTGTTTGTCGTTTATTCTGGACAGAGGAGAGGTCAAAAAGCTTCTGCTACCTCTCTCTCTTTCTGGCTTCGTAGCATAATACGTTTAGCCTATGAGACTGCTGGACAGCAGCCTCCTGAAAGAATTACAGCTCATTCTACTAGAGCTGTGGCTTCCACTTGGGCCTTTAAGGATGAGGCCTCTGTTGAACAGATTTGCAAGGCTGCAACTTGGTCTTCTCTTCATACTTTTTCCAAATTTTACAAATTTGACACTTTTGCTTCTTCGGAGGCTGTTTTTGGGAGAAAGGTTCTTCAGGCAGTGGTTCCTTCCGTATAAAGATCCTGCCTGTCCCTCCCGTCATCCGTGTACTTTAGCTTTAGTATTGGTATCCCATAAGTAATGATGACCCGTGGACTGACTACACTTAACAGGAGAAAACATAATTTATGCTTACCTGATAAATTCCTTTCTCCTGTAGTGTAGTCAGTCCACGGCCCGCCCTGTTTTTTATGGCAGGTCTAAATTTTAAATTATACTCCAGTCACCACTGCACCCTATAGTTTCTCCTTTCTCGTTTGGTTTTCGGTCGAATGACTGGGTATGACCTAGAGGGGAGGAGCTATATAGCAGCTCTGCTTGGGTGATCCTCTTGCACTTCCTGTTAGGGAGGAGTTATAATCCCATAAGTAATGGATGACCCGTGGACTGACTACACTACAGGAGAAAGGAATTTATCAGGTAAGCATTAAATTATGTTTTTTGGATCCTAGTACAAGTCAGTCTCTGACTTGGTGGCTGGATCATCAGTTTATTAATCAGGGGGCTTCTTTTGCTCATCCTACCTGGATTGTGATAACTACAGATGCAAGTCTCTCAGGTTAGGGAGGTGTTTAGGTGTCTTTGAGAGCACCGGAGGCGATGTTACCTATAAATGTTCTATAACTTGGTGTAATTTTCACGGCTCTTCAAGCTTGGCCTCTTTTTTTATAAGAGGGTCTTATCTCCGTTTCCTCACAGTTCCTCACAGTTCCTTAGCCATGAGAGAGGTGTCTTGAATTCTCTCATGGGCAGAAACCAATTCCTGTCTAGGCTCCTCATTTGATACTTCTACCTAGAGTGATTTCTTTTTTTTCATCCGAATCTTAAGTCTTTGTACTTGATGGCATGGACATTAACGGGTTAGTCCTTAGAAATAAGAGTTTCTCTGATCTGTAATTGTAACCTTAATTTAAGCCTGTAAGCCTGTTACTATGAAGATTTATCATAATTATTTATTTCTTGGTGTGTGGACCATGGTTTTTCCTGGCATTCATTCAGAATTGCTAGGATTCTGCAGTTTTTATTTTACAGAATGGTCTAGACAGGGGCTTATTTTCTAGTTCTTTAAAGGGACATATCTCTGCTCTTTCAGTCATGTTTCATAAGAAGATTGCTAATCTTCCTGATTATTCATAGTTTTGTTCAGGCTTTGGTTCATAATTAAACCTGTAATCTAGCCAATTTCTCCTCCATGGGACCTTACTTGGTGTTAATGGTTTTGCAGGCTCCTCCTTTTAAGGATATTAAACAGCTTTCTTGGAAGGTGTTATTTCTCTTGGCTATTTCTTTTGCTAGGAAAGTTTCTGAATTATCTGTTCTTTCTTGTCTTCCACCTTATCTGATTTTTCCATCGGGATAATGCAGTTTTACAGACTACTTTTTGAATTTGTTTCTTCAGACAACATAAGCAGAGAGATTGTTGCCCGTTCTTTGTGTCCTAATCCCACGATCTTTGCATAATTTGGACGTTGTTAGGGCATTTATATTATTACATGGATGCTACCAAGGACTTTAGGCAGACTTCTAGTTTGTTCATTCACTTTTCTGGTTCTAGAAAAGGACAGAAAGTTTCAGCTGTTTTTTTGGCTTCCTGATCGAAACTTTTGATTTGCAAAGCCTACTTAGAGGCAAGTCAGCCTCCACCTCAATGGATTACTGCTCATTCTACTAAGTCAGTTGCTACTTCCTGGGCCTTCAAGAATGAGGCTTTAAATGACCAGATTTTCAAGGCAGCTACTTGGTCTTCTATTCATACTTTTACAAAATTCTACCATTTTGATGTTTTTGCTTCTTCTAAGGCAACCTTTGGTAGGAAGATTCTTCAAGCAGTTGTCGTTTTTTTTTTTTGTTTTTTTTTGCCTGTTTGATTTAATTTTAAGTGCATTCTAAAAACAAGAGTGATTTTTTTAAATTGGGATTGCAGATTTAAATTCTCAGTGAAAAACAGATGTTTTTAAATCCTTCCCTTTGTTATTACTTGTGGATTCCACAACTTGGGTATTAGTTCCCAGGAGTAATGGATCGTGGGCTCTCACCTGCATGAAAACATAATTTATGGTTACCAAATAAATTTATTTATTTCATGGTTGTAAGAGTCCACGAGACCTCACCCTATGTTTTCTAGGGTTAATATCTGTTTATCACATCTTTTTTCCATATGGTTCTTATGCCTTTTTGTTGCCTCACTATTTTGTTACCTCACTCTAAATGTCTCAAATAAATTGGTTTACGTTTCTCTTAATCTAACATAACAAGATAGAAAAGTAGTAATAGAAAAGGTGCATTACTCACAAGAACATCTTACATTCAGAAGTCGCAGCTTTGCAGATCAGGAAAAGCTAGTGGGTAGGGTTGAAAAAAAAAACCTGACAGTCAGTCAACAATAAATGCTCTGCTGCTTTGCAGCCCTGCTCCATATTCTCCATGTTCTCTTTAAACAACACTTGGCTCTGGATGCACAATGTTAAGGAAAACTTACACAGAGCAGCCAGAGCAAATCTCTGTTTGAAGAGAACAGTCTAATGTAGAGCAGTGCTGCAAAGTGAAAACACTAATAGTTCCTGCATGTGTCCTGTTCTTTCTGCAGATATGCTGCATTTTCTGCGATTTACATCTCAAATCACAGTATGTTCTGCCTTAGGGACCATGAAAGAAATTAATTTATCAGGTAAACCTAAATTATGTTTTTTCCGCTTCTGTCATTGAGAATTTGATTCAAGCATGTAAGCCTGTCACTGGGAAATTTTACCACAAGGTGTGGAAATAATATCTTGGTGTTCAGATCGGGGATATACATGACATTGGAAACTTGCTTGTCTTCCTGATAATCAGGTGTTCATTCAGGCTTTAGTTAGGATCAGGCCTGTAATCAGACCTCTTTCTCCTCCATGGAGTTGGAATCTGGCCTGCAGATTTTTACAATATTTGCCCTTTGACCTTATGCATAAACTAGATATTAAGTTATTATCTTGGAAAGTTTTTTTTTTTAGCTATTTCCTCACTTAGGAGTGTATGTAAAGTTTCTGCTCTTGTGACCCACCATATTTGTTTTTTAATCAGGACAAGGCTGTCTTACGAACCTTTTCTGGTTTTCTACCTAAACTGATTTCTACATAGAGGATTTATCATGGGATTGTAGTGCTCTCTTTATGTCTCAATCCGAGATCTTCAAAGGAGAGATTACTGCATCATCTGGATGTGGTTAGGGTACTGAAATTCTATCTGTAGGCTTCTAAGGATTTTGGTTATTTCTTTAGCTTGTTTGTGCTATTCTCATGTAAACGTAAGGGTTTATTTAGCTTCATGATTATAGGATTTGATTTACATAGCTTACTTGGAGGTGGAACACTCTTCGTGTTTACAAATACAGCTTATTCAACTCATTCCGTTTCTTCATCTTGAACTTTTAAGAATGAGGCTTTAGTAGAACAAATTGCAAGACTGCAATTGGGCCATCTTTGTATACTTTTACAAAATTGTATCATTTTGATGTGTTGGCCTCTGCAGAGGCAGTTTTTGGAAGGAAGGTCCTTCAGGTTGTAGTTCCTAGCAAATAGGTGCCTGCTTTTCCTTTTTTTTCTGCCCATTTTGTTTTGTGGACTCCACAGCTTGGGTATTGGTTCCCACAAGTATAGAATTGCGGACTCTCACTATCCTTAGGAAGAAAACATAATTTATCCTTCTCTAAAAAATTCCATTCTTGTTGGTGAGAGCCCACAAACCCGTCCATTTTTCATAGTTGTTGGCAGTTCTACTTTGCATCTCTTTACCCTACTATCTTTCTTATGCCTCCAATCCTTGGCTATACGTACTACTGGGAGGAAAGGGAAGTAGGAGGGATAATTAAAGCTCTGGTGTTGGACATCTTTTGCCTCTTCCTGGTGGATAAGAGATTAATTCCCACAAGTAAGGAATCGTGGACTCCCGCTACCAAGAAAGTAAGGAATTTATCAGGTAAGAATAATTAATTTCTTAAGTTTTCTTTTTTGTCCCACCAAAATTACCCATGGACTCCACAGCTTGAGTATTCGTTCCCAGGAGTATGTATTTATGTATTGGGTACTTGTAAAGCGTGGCTATTAACCCGTAAGGGTCTAAAGGCGCTGCTCATTTTATTGACCACTGAAGGATGAAAGGCTGAGTAGTAATAACTAGTGGACTCTCCCCACCTTTATGAAAGAAAACGTAATTTATGCTTACCTCATAAATTTATTTCTTTCATGGTGGTGAGAATCATCAAGACCCACCAATTGTTTACTATAGTTGTATATTTTGTTAATTTGTTTTATCAGGGTTTTTTCTGGCATAAGTTCTAGTTTGCAACTCTTTTTCCCTGCTTTGGTCCCTTCTTACCTTTCTTCTTCTCCTTGCTTGGTTATACGTCAGACTAGCTTTCCAGTGAGCTGGGAGGGTTTAAGTGCTTTTGGATTTCTGGGAATTTTTCCCTCCTCCTAGTGGACAGAAGTAGAATTACCAGGAATAATGTTTTGTGGTCTCACACCACCATGAAGAAAATGAATTTCCCAGGTAAGCGTAAAGTATGTTTTTTTTATCTAAGAACTGAAAGGACATCTGAAAAACAATTACTGTTCTATGAATCAAATGTCTTAGTGCACATAAATAAATAGAGTGTGAAAGTAAGGTCAGCAATTTTCCCGTTATTTACTGTGATATAGAATATTATTTTACTATACTTCTATTTAAACAACTATCACAATAATAAAAGATTGTTTACCAGTCAGTGTTTCATTAATTAGTCAGAATCCTAGTAAAATATGATGATTTGTACAAGGAGTGCTGATGTGAATGGCCATTTTGATGTATAGAAAATCTTAAATATTGTCATACACAGAGATCTCTTTTTTTCTTTTATTCTACAGGGAGTAAATTCCCGTAATCCTCGAAGGCCGCCACCGAGCTCTGTAAATACTGGTGGCATTACAGAGATCATGGCCGAGGGAGGGGAGTTAGAATTTGTGAAAATAATTATTCATGATAGTCTTCAGCTGAAGAAAAGATTAAGGTAAGTACTGTCCCTGTGTTTCAGTAAATATAATGGCTCTCACCATGATTGATCTTATTAAAGCCAGTAAACCTTTAGATGAAAATTAGGTGACAAGAAAAGTGCAAAGGAATTAAACACATAGTTATAATCAGCTCCAGAGCATCAATGCATAACATAGATGAAAACATCTGGAAAGCCAATGACTAGAGCAATATGTGCATTGTTATGTGTTGCTGCCCCAAGCCTACTTAGGTTATAGTTTTAACAAAGGATACCAAGCAAATTAAGTAAATTTGGTTATAGAAGTAAAGTGAAAAGTATTTCAATACTGTGTGCTCTAGCATGAAAGTTTCATTTTAAGTTTAATTCCCCATTAACTACAGTGCATTGTACAGTTCCATTGTCTAACACATGCTTATGGGGAGAAAGCAGAAGTAGGGAGTGATCTCATATTAGCCCAGGACAGGCGTCTCTGGATATGCTCATTGAGACTGACTGGAGCAGTGAGGTGGAGGTTGCATTGCATACAAGATGAATCTTAACTTACCCTTTCCAATTCTTCAAGTTTAAAAATGAAAATTCATAATAGAATTCTCCTTATACTCATGATCTTTAACTGTCATAACCTAGTCCATAGACCATAGATATAATCACAAAACACCAGAAACAGAAAAGTATTATGGGCCTGTGTCTAACTATAAACTAAAAGAAACATTTGTACAGAGGTGGTATATTGCAGTTATTTCTCCTACATTGGTGTGTCCGGTCCATGGCTTCATCCTTACTTGTGGGATATTCTCATTCACTACAGGAAATGGCAAAGAGAGCACACAGCAAAGCTGTCCATATAGCCCCCCCTCTGGCTCCGCCCCCCAGTCATTCTCTTTGCCGCTCTGAACAAGTAGCATCTCCACAGGGATGGTAAAGAGTATGTGGTGTTAGTTGTAGTTTTATTTCTTCTATCAAGAGTTTGTTATTTTAAAATAGTGCCGGTTTGTACTATTTACTCTACAACAGAAAGTGATGAAGATTTCTGTTAAAAGAGGAGTATGATTTTAGCACCAGTAACTAAAATCCATTGCTGTTCCCACGCAGGACTGTTGAAACCAGAGAACTTCATTTGGGGGGAACAGTTTGCAGGCTTATCTGCTTCAGGTATGATCAGTCACTTTTCTAACAAGACACAGTACTGCTAGAAGACTGTCAGTTTTCCCTTAGGGGATAGGTAAGCCATTTTCTTAGACTCAGTTACAGAATTAAGGCTTATATCTTGGGCTCTATGCTGGTTGACACTATTGTGGGCTAAATCGATTGATTTTTGTCATATTTATTTGACATTTGGAGTGTTTGATAAACTTTGAAACACTTTTGGGGATGTTTATTTGCGCCTGGCAGTTGGTTAGACGCCTAATCTGGTCAGAAAGGCCCCTTCACTCTGGAATACAGAGGGAGGAGGCCTCATTTTCGCGCCTCAGTTGCGCAGTTACTTCTCTAAGACAGTGCATGCAGCTTCACGTGAGGAGGTCCAGTAGCTTAGAAAAGGACTCGGAGAGGCTTATTTCTGTTGTTCATAACCCCTAAGGAAGGTAAAAGCTGCAGCAAAGTCTGTGGCAGGGACTGTAGTGTGTTTTAACCGGTCAATTGGGATTATTAGCTCCGGTTTGGTCATTTAAGGGTTAAGAGACTTGAAATTTGGTGTGCAATACTTTTAAAGCATTAAGACACTGGGGTATAAATTTCATAAAGATCGGATATTTCATTGATATTTTTTCGATCATTCAGAAATAAAGTGTGCCCTTTTTATTATTTAAAGAGACAGTAACGGTTTTGTTTAAAATTGCATTAAAAACCTGCCTAAGTCTGTTTAACATGTCTGTACCTTCATATAGCCTATGTTCTGTGTGTATGGAGGCCAAGGTGGTTCCCCCATTAAATGTATGTGCGAATTGTGCCATGGCGTCCAAACAAAGTAAGGACAGTACTGTCACATTTCATAATGTTGCCCAAGATGATTCTTTAAATGAAGGTAGTGGGGATAGTTCATCATCCTCTCCTTCTGTGTCAACACCAGCTTTGCCCGCGCAGGCGATACCTAGTACATCTAGTGCGCCAATGCTTGTTACTATGCAGCAATTAACAGCAGTAATGGATAATTCTCTAGCAGCTCTTTTATCCAAACTGCCAACATTTCCTAGAAAGCGTGATTGCTCAGTTTTAAATACAGAGGATGAGCAAGTAGGCGCTGACGATAATTTATCTGTTATACCCTCACATCAATCTGAGTTGGCAGTGAGGGAGGGTCTGTCTGAGGGAGAAATTTCTGATTCAGGTAAAGTTTCTCAGCAGGCAGAACCTGATATTGTGGCATTTAAATTTAAGCTAGAACATCTCCGCGCTCTGCTTAAGGAGGTGCTAGCTACCCTTGATGATTGTGATACTTTGGTGATTCCAGAGAAGTTGTGCAAGATGGACAAATTCTTAGAGGTCCCAGTGCACGCTGACGCTTTTCCGATACCCAAGAGGGTGGCGGACATAGTGACTAAGGAGTGGGAGAAACCAGGCGTACCTTTTGTTCCCCCTCCTATATTTAAGAAAATGTTTCCCATTGTCGACCCCAGAAGGGATGCATGGCAAACGGTCCCTAAGGTAGAGGGGGCAGTTTCAACATTAGCTAAGCTCACAACTATTCCTATAGAAGACAGTTGCGCTTTCAAAGATCCTATGGATAAAAAATTGGAAGGATTGCTTAAAAAGATTTTTGTTCAGCAAGGTTTCCTTCTTCAACCAATTTAGTGCATTATTCCTGTCACCACGGCAGCGTCTTTTTGGTTCGATGAACTAGAAAATTCGCTCCAAAAGGAGACTCCATATGATGAGGTCATGGACAGAATCCACGCACTAAAGTTGGCTAATTCCTTTATTTTGGATGCCGCTTTTCAATTGGCTAAATTAGCGGCGAAAAATTCAGGTTTTGCAATAGTGGCACGCAGGGCGCTTTGGCTAAAATCTTGGTCGGCAGATGTGTCGTCCAAAACAAAATTGTTTAATATTCCTTTCAAAGGTAAGACCCTTTTCGGGCCAGAATTGAAGGAGATTATTTCAGACATCACTGGGGGAAAGGGCCATGCCCTCCCACAGGATAGGCCTTTCAAGGCTAAGAATAAGTCTAATTTTCGTTCCTTTCGCAATTTCAGGAACGGACCGGCTTCTAACTCGGCAGCCTCTAGACAAGAGGGTAACACTTCCCAGCCTAAACCAGCATGGAAACCATTGCAAGGCTGGAACAAGGGAAAACAGGCCAAGAAGCCTGCTGCTGCTACCAAGACAGCATGAAGGGGTAGCCCCCGATCCGGGACCGGATCTAGTAGGGGGCAGACTTTCTCTCTTTGCTCAGGCTTGGGCAAGAGATGTTCCGGACCCCTGGGCACTAGAAATTGTTTCTCAGGGGTATCTTCTAGAGTTCAAGGAACTTCCTCCAAGGGGAAGGTTCCACATGTCTCGCTTATCTTTAGACCAGATAAAGAGACAGGCATTCTTACATTGCGTAGGAGACCTATTAAAGATGGGAGTGATACACCCAGTTCCAACAGCGGAACAATGTCTGGGTTTTTACTCAAACCTGTTTGTAGTTCCCAAAAAAGAAGGAACTTTCAGACCAATTCTGGATTTAAAAATTCTAAACAAATTCCTCAGAGTTCCATCATTCAAAATGGAAACCATTCGGACGATTTTACCAACGATCCAGGAGGGTCAATATATGACTACCGTGGACCTAAAGGATGCATACCTGCATATTCCTATCCACAAAGAGCATCATCAGTTCCTGAGGTTCGCCTTTCTGGACAAACATTACCAGTTCGTGGCTCTTCCGTTCAGTTTAGCCACTGCTCCCAGAATTTTCACAAAGGTGCTAGGGTCCCTTCTAGCGGTCCTAAGGCCGAGGGGCATTGCAGTAGCACCTTACCTAGACGACATTCTAATTCAAGCGTCGTCCCTTCCCAAAGCAAAGGCTCATACAGATATTGTTTTAGCCTTTCTCAGATCTCCTGGGTGGAAGGTGAACATAGAAAAGATTTCCCTGTTTCCGTCCACAAGGGTTCCCTTTCTGGGAACAATAATAGACTCTGTAGAAATGAAGATTTTTCTGACAGAGGTCAGAAAGTTAAAGCTTCTAAACGCTTGTCGAGTTCTTCAATCTATTCCTCAGCCCTCCATAGCTCAGTGCATGGAGGTAATAGGACTAATGGTTGCGGCAATGGACGTGGTTCCTTTTGCTCGAATTCATTTAAGACCATTGCAACTGTGCATGCTCAAACAGTGGAATGGGGATTATGCAGACTTGTCTCCCCAGATTCAAATGGACCAGAAAACCAGAGACTCACTCCTCTGGTGGTTGTCTCAGGATCACCTGTCTCAGGGAATGAGTTTCCGCAGACCAGAGTGGATCATTGTCACGACCGACGCCAGTCTCTTAGGCTGGGGCGCGGTCTGGGACTCCCTGAAAGCTCAGGGTCTATGGTCTCGGGAAGAGTCTCTCCTCCCGATAAACATTTTGGAACTGAGAGCGATATTCAATGCGCTCCTGGCTTGGCCTCAACTAGCGAAGGCCAAATTCATAAGATTTCAGTCGGACAACATGACGACTGTAGCGTACATCAATCATCAGGGAGGGACAAAGAGTTCCCTGGCGATGAGAGAGGTATCCAAGATCATCAAATGGGCGGAGGATCACTCCTGCCATCTATCTGCAATTCACATCCCAGGAGTAGACAACTGGGAGGCGGATTATTTGAGTCGTCAGACTTTCCATCCGGGGGAGTGGGAACTTCACCCGGAGGTCTTTGCCCAGTTAATTCAACTATGGGGCACTCCAGATGTGGATCTGATGGCGTCTCGTCAGAACTCCAAGGTTCCACGCTACGGGTCCAGATCCAGGGATCCCAAGGCGACACTAGTGGATGCATTAGTGGCGCCTTGGTCGTTCAATCTAGCTTATGTGTTTCCACCGTTCCCTCTCCTTCCCAGGCTAGTAGCCAGGATCAAACAGGAGAAGGCTTCGGTGATTCTAATAGCTCCTGCATGGCCAAGCAGGACTTGGTATGCAGACCTGATGAATATGTCATCGGCTCCACCATGGAAGCTACCTTTGAGTCAGGACCTTCTAGTTCAAGGTCCGTTCGAACATCCAAATCTAGTTTCTCTGCAACTGACTGCTTGGAAATTGAACTCTTGTTTCTATCTAAGCGTGGGTTTTCGGAATCTGTTATAGATACTCTGGTTCAGGCCAGAAAACCTGTGACCAGGAAAATTTACCATAAGATATGGCAAAAATATATCTGTTGGTGCGAATCCAAGGGTTACTCATGGAGTAAAATTAGGATTCCTAGGATACTTTCCTTTCTCCAAGAGGGTTTGGATAAGGTTTGTCAGCTAGTTCTCTAAAAGGACAGATATCTGCTCGGTCTGTCTTGTTGCACAAGCGTCTGGCAGCCGTGCCAGATGTACAGGCGTTTGTACAGGTGTTAGTTAGAATCAAGCCTGTCTACAGACCTATGACTCCTCCATGGAGTCTAAACTTAGTTCTTTCAGTTCTTCAAGGGGTTCCGTTTGAACCTTTGCATTCCATAGATATTAAGTTACTATCTTGGAAAGTTCTGTTTTTGGTTGCTATTTCTTCTGCTAGAAGAGTTTCTGAATTGTCTGCTTTGCAGTGTACTTCACCCTATCTGGTATTCCATACAGATAAGGTAGTTTTACGTACCAAGCCTGGTTTTCTTCCAAAGGTGGTTTCCAACAGGAATATTAACCAGGAAATAGTTGTTCCTTCTCTGTGTCCGAATCCAGTTTCGAAGAAGGAACATTTGTTACATAACCTAGATGTGGTTCGTGCTTTAAAATTCTATTTAGAAGCAACAAAGGATTTCAGACAGACATCTTCCTTGTTTGTCGTCTATCTGGTAAGAGGAGAGGTCAGAAAGCTACTGCTACCTCTCTTTCCTTTTGGCTAAAAAGCATCATCCGATTAGCTTATGAGACTGCCGGACGGCAGCCTCCTGAACGAATTACAGCTCACTCTACTAGAGCTGTGGCTTCCACATGGGCCTTCAAGAATGAGGCTTCTGTTGAACAGATCTGTAAGGCAGCGACTTGGTCTTCTCTGCATACATTTGCCAAATTTTACAAATTCGATACTTATGCTTCTTCGGAGGCTATTTTTGGGAGAAAGGTTTTGCAAGCTGTGGTGCCTTCCATTTAGGTTACCTGACTTGTTCCCTCCCTTCATCCGTATCCTAAAACTTTGGTATTGGTTCCCACAAGTAAGGATGAAGCCGTGGACCGGACACAACAATGTAGGAGAAAACAGAATTTATGTTTACCTGATAAATTTCTTTCTCCTACGGTGTGTCCGGTCCACAGCCCGCCCTGGCTTTTAGTCAGGTTTTACATTTTTTTTATTTTTCTGTACACTACAGTCACCACGGCACCTTATAGTTTCTCCTTTTTCTCCTAACCGTCGGTCGAATGACTGGGGGGCGGAGCCAGAGGGGAGGCTATATGGACAGCTTTGCTGTGTGCTCTCTTTGCCATTTCCTGTAGGGAATGAGAATATCCCACAAGTAAGGATGAAGCCGTGGACCGGACACACCGTAGGAGAAGGAAATTTATCAGGTAAACATAAATTCTGTTTTCTCTTGTGTAGCCATACTTTATACAATGGTATTTTATTTACATTACAAGGACAATAAAGAGCATGCAATTTTAAAACAACTGTCCCACCCAGTTTCTGCACCCACCCTAAAGGCAGAACTTTTTTCTTTCATGTAATTGGCAAGAGTCCATGAGCTAGTGACGTATGGGATATACATTCCTACCAGGAGGGGCAAAGTTTCCCAAACCTCAAAATGCCTATAAATACACCCCCACCACACCCACAATTCAGTTTTACAAACTTTGTCTCCTATGGAGGTGGTGAAGTAAGTTTGAGCTAGATTTCTACGTTGATATGCGCTTTTCAGCATGCTGAAGCCCGTTTCCTCTCAGAGTGCAGTGAATGACAGAGAGTTGTGAAGGGAGTATTACCTTTTGAATACAATGATCATCCTATCGGGGATCTATTTCTTGGGTTCTCTGTTATCGGTCGTAGAGATTCTTCTCCTACCTCCCTTTTCAGATTGACGATATACTCTTATATACCATTACCGCTACTGATTCTCGTTTCAGTACTGGTTTGGCTATCTACTTTATGTAGATGAGTGTCTTTTGGTAAGTATGTTTTCCTTTTATTTATGACACTCTCAGCTATGGTTTGGCACTTTATATGTAACGTTCTAAATATGTTTCTCTTGTAAGGTGTATCCAGTCCACGGATTCATCCATTACTTGTGGGATATTCTCCTTCCCAACAGGAAGCTGCAAGAGGATCACCCACAGCAGAGCTGTCTATATAGCTCCTCCCCTAACTGCCACCTCCCAGTCATTCTCTTGCAGCTCTCGACAAGGGAAGCAGCTAGAGAGATGTGGTGCATTAATGTAGTTTATCTTCAATCAAAAGTTTGTTATTTTCAAATGGTACCGGAGTTGTACTATTTTAGCCTCAGGCAGAAAGTTGAAGAAGAGTCTGCCTGTGGTCTTTGATGATCTTAGCAGGTTGTAACTAAGATCCATTGCTGTTCTCACACATAACTGAAGAGATGGGTAACTTCAGCTGGGGGAATAGCGTGCAGGGTCTCCTGCTCTAAGGTATGTGCAGTTTTAAATTTTTCTAGAGAAATGATAAGCTAGAAAATGCTGACAATACCAGATTTATTTAAGGTAAGCCTGATTACAGTGATTTAATAACGACTGGTATCATGCTTGCTGTAAAGGGTAATATTTTTATTATTTACTCACATTACTGAATAGATATAACGTTTGATTGAGGTGTATAAACGTTTATTTCATATTGGTGATAAAACTTTATTCTGGGGCCCAGTTTTTCCACATGGCTGACTAGATTTTGCCTAGGGATAGTTTTTTATGGCCCTCTCACTGTGAGTACAGGTTGGGAGGGGCCTATTCCCCATTAGTTTTTGCAGCTTGAGACATCCAGCTTCCCTGGAGTCCCCTGAACATATAGGACCTCTCTAAGGGGTTTTTGTGCCTTCCAAAGTCGTTGTATGGGCAGGTAGGGCCACAGTAGTGCTGTGGCAGTTTGTTGTGACTGTTTAAAAACGTTTATATCGTTTTTTTTTATCCGGTTTTGAAACTAAGGGGTTAATCATCCATTTGCAAGTCGGTGCAATGCTCTTTCAGCCTATTATACACACTGTAAACATTTCGTAAGATTTACTTCTTTTTTCACTGTTTTAGCAGTTTCTGTGATTGTTTTTTTCTCTTAAAGGCACAGTACCGTTTTTATTTTTTGCTTGTTCACAGTTATTAAAGTGTTTTCCAAGCTTGCTGGTCTCATTACTAGTCTGTTTAAACATGTCTGACATAGAGGAAACTCATTGTCCATTATGTTTAGAAGCCATTGTGGAACCCCCTCTTAGAATGTGTACCAAATGCACTGATTTTACTATAGATTACAAAGACCATATTCTGGCTTTAAAAAATGTATCACCAGAAGAAATTGACAAGGAGGAAGTTATGCCGTCTAACTCTCCCCACTTGTCAGATCCTATAAATCCCGCTCAGGGGACGCCAAGTACATCTAGCGCACCCATTGCGTATACCTTGCAAGACATGGCGGCAGTTATGAATCATACCCTTACAGAGGTATTATCTAAACTGCCAGGATTGCAAGGAAAGCGAGACAGCTCTGGGACTAGAATAAATACAGAGCTCTCTGACACTTTAGTAGCTATCTCTGATACACCCTCACAATATAATGAAGCAGGGGAGCTTCAATCTGTGGGTGATTTTTCTGATTCAGGGAAGATACTTCAATCTGATTTTGATATGTCTACTTTTAAATTTAAGCTTGAACACCTCCGCGTATTGCTCAGGGAGGTTTTAGCAACTCTGGACGACTGTGACACTATTGTAGTCCCAGAGAAATTATGTAGATTGGATTAATACTATGCAGTACCTTCTTACACTGATGTTTTTCCCATCCCTAAAAGGTTTTCTGAAATTATTACTAAGGAATGGGATAGACCAGGTGTACCATTCTCTCCCCCTCCTGTTTTTAAAAAGATGTTTCCTATAGACGCCGCTACACAGGACTTATGGCAGACGGTGGAGGGAGCAGTTTCTACTCTAGCTAAGCGTACCACTATCCCTGTCGAGGACAGTTGTGCTTTTCTAGATCCAATGGATAAAAAATTAGAGGGTTACCTTAAGAAAATTTTTATTCAACAAGGTTTTATTCTCCAGCCTCTTGCATGCATTGCCCCAGTCACTGCTGCCGCGGCTTTCTGGTTTGAGTCCCTAGAGAAGTCTAAACTTCTCAACATTCCCTTCAAAGGACAGATCCTATTCGGGCCTGGACTGAAGGAGATCATTTCTGACATCACTGGAGGAAAAGGTCACGCCCTTCCTCAAGATAGGTCCAACAAATTAAGGACCAAACAGTCTAGTTTTCGGCCCTTTCGAAACTTCAAGAGTGGCGCAGCTTCAACTTCCTCTAACACAAAACAAGAGGGAACTTTTGCCCAGTCTAAGCCGGTCTGGAGACCTAACCAGGCTTGGAACTAGGGGAAACAGGCCAAGAATCCTGCTGCTGCCTCTAAGACAGCATGAAGGAGCAGCCCCCGATCCGGAAACGGATCTAGTAGGGGGCAGACTCTCTCTCTTCGCCCAGGCTTGGGCAAGAGATGTCCAGGATCCCTGGGCATTGGAAATTGTGTCCAAGGGTTATCTTCTGGAATTCAAAACCTCTCCCCCAAAAGGGATATTTCATCTCTCACTTTTATCTGCAAACCAGATAAAGAGAGAAGCATTCTTACATTGTGTTCAAGACCTCCTAGTTATGGGAGTGATCCACCCAGTTCCGCAGGAGGAACAGGGGCAGGGCTTCTATTCAAATCTGTTTGTGGTTCCCAAGAAAGAGGGAACATTCAGACCAATCTTAGATCTCAAGATCTTAAACAAATTTCTCAGAGTCCCATCCTTCAAGATGGAGACTATTCGAACCATCCTTCCTATGATCCAGGAGGGTCAATACAGGCACTACCAGTTTGTGGCTCTTCCCTTCGGGTTGGCCACGGCACCAAGAATCTTTACAAAGGTTCTAGGGTCCCTTCTAGCGGTCCTAAGGCCGCGGGCTATAGCAGTAGCCCCTTACTCAGACGACATTCTGATACAGGTGTCGACTTTTCAAGTTGCCAGGTCTCACACGGACATTGTTCTGGCATTTCTGAGGTCGCATGGGTGGAAAGTGAACGAAGAAAAAAGTTCTCTATCCCCTCTCACAAGAGTTTCCTTCCTAGGAACTCTGATAGATTCTGTAGAAATGAAGATTTACCTGACAGAGGCCAGGTTGTCAAAACTTCTAAATTCCTGCCGTGTTCTTTATTCTACTTCTCACCCTTCAGTGGCTCAGTGTATGGAAGTAATCGGCTTAATGGTAGCGGCAATGGACATAATGCCGTTTGCCCGCCTACATCTCAGACCGCTGCAACTCTGCATGCTCAGTTAGTGGAATGGGGATTACACAGATTTGTCCCCTCTACTAAATCTGGATCAAGAGACCAGGGATTCTCTTCTCTGGTGGTTATCTCGGTTCCATCTGTCCAAGGATATGACCTTCCGCAGGCCAGATTGGACAATAGTAACGACAGATGCCAGCCTTCTGGGCTGGGGTGCAGTCTGGAACTCCCTGAAGGCTCAGGGCTTGTGGACTCAGGAGGAGACACTCCTTCCGATAAACATTCTGGAACTAAGAGCGATATTCAATGCTCTTCAGGCTTGGCCTCAGCTAGCTGCGGTCAGGTTCATCAGATTTCAGTCGGACAACATCACAACTGTAGCTTACATCAACCATCAAGGGGGAACAAGGAGTTCCCTAGCAATGTTGGAGGTTTCAAAAATAATTCTATGGGCAGAGGTTCACTCTTGCCATCTATCAGCTATCCATATCCCAGGTGTAGAGAACTGGGAGGCGGATTTTCTAAGTCGACAGACTTTTCATCCGGGGGAGTGGGAACTCCATCCGGAGGTGTTTGCACAGTTGATTCAACTTTAGGGCAAACCAGAACTGGATCTCATTGCGTCTCGTCAGAACGCCAAGCTTCCTTGTTACGGGTTCAGGTCCAGGGATCCCAAGGCAGCACTGATAGATGCTCTAGCAGCGCCTTGGTCTTTCAACCTGGCTTATGTGTTTCCACCGTTTCCTTTGCTCCCTCGTCTGATTGCCAAGATCAAGCAGGAGAGAGCTTCAGTGATTTTGATAGCTCCTGCGTGGCCACGCAGGACTTGGTATGCCCATCTGGTGGACATGTCATCCTTTCCACCTTGGACTCTGCCGCTGAGGCAGGACCTTCTACTTCAAGGTCCCTTCAAACATCCAAATCTAATTTCTCTGCGTCTGACTGCTTGGAGATTGAACGCTTGATTTTGTCAAAACGTGGTTTTTCCGAGTCGGTCATTGATACCTTAATTCAGGCTCGAAAGCCTGTCACCAGGAAAATCTATCATAAGATATGGTGTAAATATCTTCATTGGTGTGAATCCAAGGGTTACTCATGGAGTAAAGTCAGGATTCCCAGGATATTGTCTTTTCTCCAAGAAGTATTGGAGAAGGGATTGTCAACTAGTTCCTTAAAGGGACAGATTTCTGCTCTGTCTATTCTTTTGCACAAGCGTCTGGCGGTTGTTCCAGACGTTCAGGCGTTTTGTCAGGCTTTAGTTAGAATCAAGCCTGTGTTTAAACCTGTTGCTCCGCCATGGAGTTTAAATTTAGTTCTTCAAGGGGTTCCGTTTGAACCTCTGCATTCCATAGATATCAAGCTTTTATCTTGGAAAGTTCTGTTCTTGGTAGCTATCTCTTCGGCTCGAAGAGTTTCAGAGTTATCTGCCTTGCAGTGTGATTCCCCTTATCTGATCTTCCATGCAGATAAGGTAGTTTTGCGTACCAAACCTGGGTTTCTTCCTAAGGTGGTATCCAATAAGAATATCAATCAAGGGATAGTTGTTCCGTCAATGTGTCCTAATCCTTCTTCAAAGAAGGAACGTCTATTACACAATCTTGACGTGGTTCGTGCTTTAAAGTTTTATTTACAAGCTACTAAAGATTTTCGTCAAACATCTGCATTGTTTGTTGTCTACTCTGGACAGAGGAAAGGCCAAAAGGCTTCAGCAACTTCTCTTTCTTTTTGGTTAAGAAGTATAATCCGCTTAGCTTATGAGACTGCTGGCCAGCAGCCTCCTGTAAGAATTACAGCTCATTCCACTAGAGCGGTGGCTTCCACATGGGCCTTTAAAAATGAGGCTTCTGTTAAACAGATTTGTAAGGCGGCAACTTGGTCTTCGCTTCATACTTTTTCTAAATTCTACAAATTTGATACTTTTGCTTCTTCGGAGGCTATTTTTGGGAGAAAGGTCTTACAGGCAGTGGTGCCTTCCGTTTAAGCGCCTGCCTTGTCCCTCCCTTCATCCGTGTCCTATAGCTTTGGTATTGGTATCCCAAAAGTAATGGATGAATCCGTGGACTGCATACACCTTACAAGAGAAAACAAAATTTATGCTTACCTGATAAATTTATTTCTCTTGTGGTGTATCCAGTCCACGGCCCGCCCTGTCATTTTAAGGCAGGTGTTTTTTAATTTTTAAACTACAGTCACCACTGCACCCTATAGTTTCTCCTTTCTCTTGCTTGTCTTCGGTCGAATGACTGGGAGGTGGCAGTTAGGGGAGGAGCTATATAGACAGCTCTGCTGTGGGTGATCCTCTTGCAGCTTCCTGTTGGGAAGGAGAATATCCCACAAGTAATGGATGAATCCGTGGACTGGATACACCACAAGAGAAATAAATTTATCAGGTAAGCATAAATTTTGTTTTTATACTTATAATAACAACAACATAATATTTGCCATGATTCAAGTTAATCAGTTTATTTCCTTCTTACAGACTGTCAGTTTCATTTTTGGGAAATGCATATATGGAAAAAAAAGATATATATATATATATATATATATTTCTTACCTGAAATTTTTTCAATTGACTGTCTTTCTAAATTGTGGGCTGTTAGGCTCGCGGGAGCGCTAAATGCTATAATTTATTGCGTCATTTTTGGCGCGAGACTTTTTTGGCGCGAGAATTACCTTTGTTGACGTTATGTCGTCATTTCCAGCGTCTTAGTTGGTGCCGAGAGTTTGCACGTAGTTGCGTCATCTATGACGCTCGTGTTTGTTGCAGACGTTTTGGGCGCCAAAAAATATTTTTCAGTTTGGGCGTCATACTTGGCGCCAGATTTTGACATTATTTAAGTCATTATTTCTTTTTTGCTTCTGGTTTCCAGAGGCTTATTCTGTTTGCATTTTTCCCCATTCCTGAATCTGTCATATAAGGAAATTGATAATTTTGCTTTATATGTTGTTTTTTCTTTTACATACTGCAAGATGTCCCATGCTGACCCTATTTCAGAATCTACTACTGGAATTCTGCTGCCTGATGTTGGTTCTACCAAAGCTAAGTGCATTTGTTGTAAACTTGTAGTAATTGTTCCTCCGGCTGTAGTTTGTGCTAGTTGTCATGATAAACTTTCTAAAGCAGATAATATTTCCATTAGTAATAATCCATTACCTATTGTTGTTCCTTCAACATCTAACGTTCAGGATATTCCTGTTAATGTGAGAGAATTTGTTTCTAATTCTATTCAGAATGCCTTGTCTGTTATACCACCTTCTAATAAACGTAAAAGGTCTTTTAAAACTTCTCATAATTTCGATGAATTTTTAAATGACCGACAGCATTCTGATTTATCTATCTCTAATGAGGATCTATCTGGTTCAGAAGATTCTGCCTCAGATATTGACACTGACAAAACTTCATATTTATTTAAAATGGAGTATATTCGTTCTTTATTAAAAGAGGTGTTGATTGCATTAGATATGGAGGAGACTAGTCCTCTGTATTAAAACTAGTAAACGTTTAAATTCGGTTTTTAAACCTCATGTAGTTATTCCAGAGGTTTTTCCAGTTCCTGATGCTATTTCAGATGTAATTTCTAGGGAATGGAATAGTCTGGGTACTTCATTTACTCCTTCTTTAAGGTTTAAAAAACTGCACCCTTTGCCAACTGATAGATTGGAGTTTTGGGAAAAGATCCCCAAAGTTGATGGGGCTATCTCTACTCTTGCAAAGCGTACTACTATTCCTACGGCGGATAGTACTTCTTTTAAAGATCTTTTAGATAGGAAACTTGAATCTTATCTAAGGAAGGCTTATTTATGTGCAGGTCATCTTCTTAGGCCTGCTATTTCTTTGGCTGTAATTGCTGCGGCTTCAACTTTTTGGTTGGAAACTTTAGCGCAACAAGTACCAGATCCTAATGTGTATAGCATTGTTAAGCTTATTCAACATGCTAATAATTTCATTTGTGATGCCATTTTTGATATCGTTAGAATTGATGTCAGGTATATGTCTTTAGCTATTTTAGCTAGAAGAGCTTTATGGCTTAAAACTTGGAATGCAGATATGACTTCTAAGTCAACATTGCTATCTCTTTCTTTCCAAGGTAATAAATTATTTGGTTCTCCGTTGGATTCTATTATTTCAACTGTTACTGGGGGGAAGGGGAGCTTTTTTGCCTCAGGATAAAATGTCTAAGGGTAAATTTAGGGCTCCTAACCGTTTTCATTCCTTTCGTCAGAATAAGGAACAGAAATCTGACCCTTTCCCTAAAGGATCGGTTTCCAATTGGAAGCCTTCTCCAGTCTGGAATATATCCAAGCCTTTTAGAAAACCAAAAGCAGCCCCCAAGTCTGCATGAAGGTGCGGCCCTCATTCCAGCGCAGCTGGTAGGGAGCAGACTAAGGTTTTTCAAAGATGTTTGGATCAATTCAATCCAAAATCATTGGAACCAGAACATTGTTTCTCAAGGGTACAGAATAGGTTTCAAGGTATGACCGCCTGTGAGAAGTTTTTCTCTCACGCATTCCAGTGAACCCAGTGAAGGCTCAGGCTTTCCTGAAGTGTGTTTCAGACCTGGAGTTATCCGGGGTAATTGTGCCAGTTCCCTTTCCGGAACAGGGCCTGGGGTTTTATTCAAATCTGTTCATTGTTCCAAAGAAAGAGGATTCTTTCAGACCAGTTCTGGATCTAAAGATTTTGAATCGTTATGTAAGAATACCAACATTCAAAATGGTGACTATAAGGACTATTCTGCCTTTTGTTCAGGAAGGGCATTATATGTCCACAATAGATTTACAGGATGCATATCTTCATATTCCGATTCATCCAGATCATTATCAGTACCTGAGATTCTCTTTTCTAGACAAGCATTACCAATTTGTTGCTCTTCCTTTTGGCTAGCAACAGCTCCAAGGATCTTTTCAAAGGTTCTCGGTGCCCTACTCTCTGTAATCGGAGAGCGGGGTATTGCAGTGTTTCCTTATTTGGACGATATCTTGGTACTTGCTCAGTCTTTACATTCTGCAGAATCTCACGCGAATCAACTAGTTTTGTTTCTTCAAGAACATGGTTGGAGGATCAATTTACCAAAGAGCTCCTTGATTCCTCAGACAAGGGTGTAACCTTTTTAGGATTCCAAATAGATTCAGTATCCATGGCTTTGTCTCTAACAGACAAAAGACGTCTGAAATTGGTTTCAGCTTGTCGGAACCTTCAGTTTCAATCATTCCCTTCAGTAGCTATGTGCATGGAGGTTTTAGGCCTCATGACTGCAGCATCGGACGCGATCCCCTTTGCTCTTTTTCACATGAGACCGCTTCAGCTTTGTATGCTGAGCCAGTGGTGCAGGGATTATACAAGGATATCACAATCAATATCCTTAAATCCCAATATTCGATTTTCTCTGACTTGGTGGTTAGAGCACCATCATTTAGTTCAGGGGGCCTCTCTTGTTCGTCCAACCTGGACTGTGATCACAATAGATGCAAGTCTTTCAGGTTGGGGAGCTGACTGGGGATCTCTGACAGCGCAGGGGGTTTGGAAATCTCAAGAGGCGAGATTACCAATCAATATTTTGGAACTCCGTGCGATTCTCAGAGCTCTTCAGTTTTGGCCTCTTCTGAAGAAAGAATCGTTTATTTGTTTTCAGACAGACAATGTCACAACCGTGGCGTATGTCAATCATCAAGGTGGGACTCACAGTCCTCTAGCTATGAAAGAAGTATCTCGGATACTTGCATGGGCGGAATCCAGTTCCTGTCTAATATCTGCGGTCCATATCCCAGGTATAGACAATTGGGAAGCGGATTATCTCAGTCGCCAGACCTTACATCCGGGAGAATGGTCTCTTCACCCAGATGTGTTTCTTCAGATTGTTCAGATGTGTGGGGGCTTCCAGAAATAGATCTGATGGCTTCTCATCTAAACAGGAAACTTCCCAGGTATCTGTCCAGGTCCAGGGATCCTCAGGCGGATCAGTGGATGCATTGTCACTTCCTTGGAATTATCAACCTGCTTATCTCTTTCTGCCTATAGTTCTTCTTCCAAGAGTGATTTCCAAAATCATAATGGAGCGTTCATTTGTACTGCTGGTGGCTCCAGCATGGCCACACAGGTTTTGGTATGCGGATCTTGTTCGGATGTCCAGTTGCCAACCTTGGCCACTTCCGTTAAGGCCAGACCTTCTATCACAAGGTCCTTTTTTCCATCAGGATCTCAAATCATTACATTTGAAGGTATGGATATTGAACGCCTAGTGCTTAGTCATAGAGGTTTCTCTGACTCAGTGATTAATACTATGTTGCAGGCTCGCAAATCTGTGTCTAGAAAGATTTATTACCGAGTTTGGAAGTCTTACATTTCATGGTGTTCTTCTCATAAATTCTCTTGGCATTCTTTTAGAATTCCTAGGATTTTACAGTTTCTTCAGGATGGTTTAGATAAGGGTTTGTCTGCAAGTTCCTTGAAAGGACAAATCTCTGCTCTTTCTGTTCTGTTTCACAGAAAGATTGCTAATCTTCCTAATATTCATTGTTTTGTTCAGGCTTTGGTTCGTATCAAGCCTGTCATTAAGCCAATTTCTCCTCCTTGGAGTCTTAATTTGGTTTTGAGGGCTTTACAGGCTCCTCCGTTTGAGCCTATGCATTCTTTGGACATTAAATTACTTTCCTAGAAAGTATTGTTCCTTTTGGCCATCTCTTCAGCTAGAAGAGTTTCTGATTTATCTGCTCTTTCTTGTGAGTCTCCTTTTCTGATTTTTCATCAGGATAAGGCAGTTTTGCGGACTTCATTTAAATTTTTACCTAAAGTTGTGAATTCCAACAACATTAGTAGAGAAATTGTTGTCCCTTCGTTGTGTCCTAATCCTAAGAATTCTCTGGAGAGATCTTTACATTCTTTGGATGTGGTAAGAGCTTTGAAATATTATGTTGAAGCTACTAAAGATATCAGAAAGACTTCTAGTCTATTTGTTATCTTTTCTGGTTCTAGGAAAGGTCAGAAGGCTTCTGCCATTTTTTTGGAATCTTGGTTAAAGCTTTTGATTCATCATGCTTATTTGGATTCGGGTAAATCCCCGCCTCAGAGGATTACGGCTCATTCTACTAGGTCAGTTTCTACTTCCTGGGCTTTTAAGAATGAAGCTTCTGTTGATCAGATTTGCAAAGCAGCGACTTGGTCTTCTTTGCATACTTTTACTAAATTCTACCATTTTGATGTTTTCTCTTCTTCAGAAGCAGTTTTTGGTAGAAAAGTACTTCAGGCAGCTGTTTCAGTTTGATTCTTCTGCTTATAATTTCAGTTATTTTCATTATAAAGATTAAAACTTTTGATTTGGGTTGTGGATTAATTTTTCAGCGGAATGGGCTGTCTTTATTTTATCCCTCCCTCTCTAGTGACTCTTGCGTGGAGTTCCACATCTTGGGTATTTGCTATCCCATACGTCACTAGCTCATGGACTCTTGCCAATTACATGAAAGAAAACATAATTTATGTAAGAAGTTACCTGATAAATTAATTTCTTTCATATTGGCAAGAGTCCATGAGGAGCACCCTTTTTGTGGTGGTTATGATTTTTTTGTATAAAGCACAATTATTCCAATTCCTTGTTGATGCTTTCGCTCCTTTCTTATCACCCCACTTCTTGGCTATTCGTTAAACTGAATTGTGGGTGTGGTGGGGGGTGTATTTATAGGCATTTTGAGGTTTGGGAAACTTTGCCCCTCCTGGTAGGAATGTATATCCCATACGTCACTAGCTCATGGACTCTTGCCAATATGAAAGAAATTAATTTATCAGGTAAGTTCTTACATAAATTATGTTTTTTTCACTTTCTGCGACAAGATTTTTTTTTTTTTTTGTGTGAAAATTAGGCAGTTATACTAAAGCAGCAGCTCAATTGCAGTGTGTTGATTAACTGGAGTTCAACAGCAGTTGAAAATTGTATAGCAAATTAGCTTTAAAAAAAAAAGTTGCAGTGCTCACAAGAACATCTTAAATTCAGTAGTCACAGCTTTGCATAATGGGAGTAGCCATCATCAATCAATGTGCTGCCATTTTGCAGCACTGTATTTGACTGCTCTTTTCAAACAACGCTTCACGCAGCACTGCAAAGCAAAAGTGATTCCAGTTCCTGCATGTGTCCTTTTCTTTCTGCAGATATGCTGCATTTTCTGCGATGACATCCCAGATCACAGCATGTTCTGTCTTGAGAGCACCCACTAGCCTTATCTTATGTTGTTGTCCGTCTTAGGGCTGAAAGATCCTTGTTTCTTTGAGCAGATAAAAATGTACAAATATACAAATAAACAGTTAATTTGTTAAGATCTGTATAGGATGATTTTAGGTGTGTTTATTTTACATGTGGGATTTTAATTTATTTTACTGTGCTCTTTCAGCAAGGTTATATGTGTGCATAGAAAGGTCAAAATTAAAATCTGCATGGGTGCATTTCAATTTTAAATAGAAGCATTTTGCAGTAAACTTTCATTAGGAAAATGCTCTAGTAAAAGTTATTTCTGTTTCTTTCCTAAGATATGATGAGTCAACAACGTCATCAATTACTAGTGGGAATATCCCTCCTGGCCAGCAGGAGGAGGCAAAGAGAGCAAAGCTGTTAAGTATCACTCCCCATCCCACAATCCCCAGTCAGTCTCTTTGCCTTGGTGCATGGAGGAGGTGAAGTTTTGGTGTCTGAAGAAAATTGAATTTCTTTCACTTCAAGGAAGATTTTACTTAATATAGAAAGTCAGAGTAGGTTTACTCTGTTCTTCCCTTTTTTCAAGGATTGGGTCTAGCCGTAGTCCACGTTAATCTCTTCAGTAGGGTAGTGGGGCTTTTTCCTAACATTTTTGCTACCCATGGTATAGATAGCCAGAGGAGGTTTACTCTGTTCTTTCTCTTCTACAGATCTCTGTGAGGAGTATATGTCCTCTCATACCGTGTAAGCTATCCTTCTGCTGGACAGAAAGATTGCAGGTAAGTGCCTTTTCTCTTCTGGGTATGGGGGACTGTGCACTCGACAAGTTAAGCTGCAGTATTCTCTGGGACGCATGTATCCTGTATCAGGATATTGACAGGCAGGAAGCAGGCATTTAGCTGTGACAGGAGACAGGGGTTTGTTTCTTTAATGGTATTTTCAGTATAAACCTTTTTTATTATGTCTGGGTTCATAATGACAGCACACTTCGTTCTTAGGGTGACTTAACTTGTTGCTGCTCTACTATGAGGTACTTGTCTCACACGCAGAATGTTTAGTGCACTACCGTTGTTGGGAAACGTTTCATGCACTATTTATTATATGAGATGTAATCATTATTGCACTTTGAGTGTGTTAAAAAGATCTATGTTTGTGTGTTGGACCGCCGTGTCCTCTAGGACTTTCTTGCTAGTACCGAGTGTTAAGTGTAGTGTCTTTGGGTGTTTTTTGCTTTAGGGCGGGAAGAGACAGATAGGGCAGCTAAAGAATGCTTGTTTAAATCAAAAAAATTATGCAATCTGCAGACATTTTTTTTTTTAGAACATTTTTATGTCGTATATGCAAATTCTCTCAATAACTGAGGTGTAGAGATTATTTGTTTGCTCCCAAGCTTAGTACAGGTGGCCCTCGGTTCAATTTGCGCCGTTTCAGAATAACGTCCTTTTTTTTTCTAGTCATGTGACTGCTTTTGAAAAGCATTGACTGCTATTGAAAAGCATTGAGAAGCAGTGCATTCATTAAAATAGCCAGTAGGTAGAGCTGTCCGCTTGTGTTGCAGCAAAGAGATGCAAAGCCAAGCAAGCTAGACGTGATCAATGGATCAGCTTTAAAAGGAACAAGATCTAGCAGCCACTTCCCTTAGCTGCAGACTCAATGCAGAGAACTGTTTGCAGAAAAAGGCAAGTAAAAAGACGTTTTTGTTCATTAAACTTAGTTTGATGATGATACAGCCTGTTGTGTAATTATGTTATTAGATGCTGTTTAGCAAATGTTTTTGTTCATTAAACTTAGATTGATGATGATGATGATGATACAGTCTGTGTTTGTGTGATAATTTTATTAGGTGCTGTTAGCAAATGTTTTTGTTCATTAAACTTAGTTTGATGCTGATACATTCTATTTTATTAGGTTTATAATGCTGTTTAGCATTTAAAGTCTTCATTTCAAAGCTTTAAAAATAATGTATTAGGTGTTACTTATGACAATTTTGAGAGGGACCTGGAACCTAACTCCCTCACTTTGACTTACATTATAAACTGGGTTTCAATTTACAATGGTTTCGATTTACAACCATTCCTTCTGGAACCTAACCCCGGCGTAAACTGAGGGCTACCTGTACTAGGTTTTTTCTCAGTAGCATTCCTAACAGTAACAATACATAACATATTTACATTCTTCATTTGGAAATGTTAAATAAAGAATTACATTTTTCACATTTTTATTATGAACTAAGGACATGAAAGTTTCTGTGTTTGTTCGCTTGTCTGTTATGTATTGAAGCACAATTGTTTAATTATGCTTTTCTGTGCTGCTTGCTTAGCGTGACTTTTCTCGGTCAGAGATGTTATTGCCAATGAACCCAATGTCTCTCAGGTTGGAGCTGTTCAGGCAATGCCACAGCATTCTCCTTAAACGTCCCAAGCCTCAATGGCGTCACATGCAGTGCCCGGCGGTTCCTTTTAACCTCCTGGAGGAGTTTGTTTGCCTGCAGAAATTGCTGCACAGATATCTTCAGCTGTATCTGTGGCATTATCTGCTTTTCCTAGGTTATGGGAAGACGCAAGAGGAACATGAAAGATTCAGATAGTAATGTTTCTGTCTCATCTAACACAGGTTGTCCTTCCTCATAAGTATGATGAGGAGAATACGCCTGTATCCCCTGAGGGTGAAATCTCAGATTTAGACAGTATAATACCTTTATCTGATGCTGAAGTAGTAACCTTCAGATTTAAGCTTGAACACCTTTGTGTATTATTAAAGGAGGTTTTGGCTACTTTGGAGTGACTCCGATACGCCTGTCGTTGTCAACCCTATTGAATCTAGTAAACTTTATAAATACTAAGATTCTTCTGTGGAGGTTTTTCCTCTTTCCGACTGTGCTAGATTTTTCTCAGGAATGGGAGGTCAGGGATTCCTTTTTCCCCATCTCCTGTCTTTAAAAAGATGTTTCCTGATGCTGTCTCAATTTAATATCATGGAGCACGGTGCCTAAAGTAGTAGGGGCCAATTCTACTCTGGCTAAGAGAACTACGATCTCTAGAGAGGATAGTTGCTCTTTTCAGGATCAATTGGCTAAGCTGGAGGCTTACATGAAAGTTTGTATTGCCACTGTGTCAAGTGCAGCATCTTATTGGTGCAACGCCTTGTCTGATTCCATTTTGGTAGGGACTCCTTTGGAGGAGATCCAGAACAGAAATAAGGCTCTTAAACTAATAAATTATTTTATTTCTGCTGCTACTATGCCAGGTTTTAAGCCGGAAGCCAAGATATCTGGCTTTGCTGTGCTAGCCCGCGGTGACTATATTCTTGTTTTTTTTCCCCCTGAGTCCAAACTTCTGGCGCTTCCTGACAAGGGGAAGACTTTGTTTGGTTCTGATCTGACAGAAATATTTCTGATATACGGGTGGAGAAGGGTTTTTTCTACCACAAGTCAAGATTATTAGACCTAAGGAGTTTGCCCCAATCCGGGATCGGACCCAGTGGGGGGCTGAATATCTCTGTCTTCAAACATGGATACGAGATGTCCCATATAGGCTGCAGACCAGATAACTGTGTGGCATTTTTTAAATGCATTTGGGACCTCTCTTGTCTGGAGTGATAGCTCCATTTTCTGTATGGGAACAGGGTCTAGGATTCTATTCATTCCTTTTCGTGGTTCTCTGAATAAGAGGGCATTTTTCATCCTATCCTATTCTAGACCTAAAGTGTCTCAACAAGTTTTCTCAGGGTACTGTCCTTCAAAATGGAAACCATTGGTTCTATTTTTCATTTGGTCCAAGAGGGTTAGTTCATGATGACCATAGACTTTGAGGATGCATAGTTTCAAGTTCCTGAGATTTGATTTTCTGTCAAACTTTTTTAGTTTGTGGCTCTTCCCTTTTGCCTTGCCACGGCTCCCAGAGGGGGCTATTTTGGCAATGATGAGGTTTCGGGCAATTTTTGTGATGCCCTTCCTGGATGTCATACTGGTTCAGGTGCCATCTTTTCAAAAAGCAAACTCTCATACAGAGATTTTGTTGTCTTTCTTCGTCCCCATGGATGGGAAGTGAATCTGGAAATGAGTTCCCTTGTTCCAGTTACAGGGGTAGTTTTCTTAGGGACCATAATAGTTTCCCTATCTCTGGAAATAATTCTAACAGGGATCAGAAAATCAAAGATTTCTTTCTCTTGCCTCTCTCTGCAGTCTACTGTTCGGCCTCCAGTGGCTCAATGTATGGAGGTAATTGGTCTGATGGTCGCTTCATTGGAACATCATTCCCATGGTTCGATTCCATCTGAGAGTTCTGCTGTTATGCATGCTCAGATTGAGGAACGGGGATCATATGGATCTGTTTCGGAGGATAGATCTAGATCGACATGGGATTTTCTCCCTTGGTGGTTTTCTCAGGACCATCTGTCTCAGGGCACACGTTTCCGGAGACCTTCCTGGGTAATAGTGACCACGGACGCCAGCCTGTTGGGCTGGGGACTATAGGCTCGGGAGGAGTCTGCTCTCCCTATAACCATCTAGGAGTTGAGAGTGACCTACAATGCTCTGATGACTTGGTCTCATTCCGGAGAGTGGTCACTCCTCCAAGAGGTGTTCTCCAGGTTAACCCTCAAATGGGGGATACTGGAGTTGGATCAGATGGCAGTTCGCCAAGCTTCCAAGGTATATTTAAAGGTAAAGAGATCAGCAGGCTGCCCTGATAGATTCTCTGGCTTTTCCTTGGGTTTTCAGTCTGTCATACTTGTTTATTCAGTTTGCTCTCCTTCCACGAGTCATTGCTTAGCTCAATGGGAGAGAGCATCTGTAATTTTAATAGCTCCTGCATGGTTTTGCAGGATCTGGTATGCAGACCTAGTGGAGATGTTGTTTCTTCCATCTTGGAGGTTATCCCTGAGGAGAAGGACCTTCTAACTCAGGCTCCTTTCCTTTATCCAAATCTCAATTCCTCTGTCGCTGTCTGCTTGGAGATTGAACACTTAGTTCTGTCTAAGCGGGGCTTTCTGAGTCGGTGATTGAGACCATGATTCAGGCTTGCAAGCCTGTTACTAGAAAGATTTACCATAAGGTATGGCGTAAATACCTTTATTGATGTGAATCCAAGGGCTACTCTTGGAGTAGGGTTAGGATTCCTAGGATCTGTATTTTCTCCAGGAAGCTCTGGAGAAAGGTTTAGCAGTTAGTAATTTGAAAGGTCAGATTTCTGCATTGTCTGTTTCATTTCACAAACGTCTGGCAGATGTGCCAGATGTTCAATCCTTGTCAGGACCTGGTCAGTATCAGACCTGTGCTTAAGTCTGTTGCTCCTTCTTGGAGCTTTAATATTGTTCTTAAGATTTTTTGAGCCTTTGCATTCCATAGATATTAAGTTATTATCTTGGAAGGTTTGGTTTCCTTTTGCTATCTCTTCTGCTTGGAGAGTTTCGGAACTCTCGGCTTTGCAGTGCGATTTGCCTTACTTTATCTTTCATGCGTATAAGGCGGTCCTACAGACTATATTAGGATTTCTTTCTAAAGTGGTTTCTGATAGAACAACAATTTCCGGATTAATATTTCTATGTCCTAATCCTTCTCCTCATAAGGAACGTCTGTTGCACAACTTGGATGTTGTGCCCACTCTAAAATTCTACCTACAGGCTACTAAGGATTTTTGCCAGTCTTCTGCACTTTTTGTTTCTCTGGAAAGCGTAATGGTCAAAAGGCTACTGCTACTTCTCTTTCCCTCTGGTTGAGAAGTATTATTTGTTTGACTTATGAGACCGCTGGTTAGCAGCCTCTTGAGAGAATTAAAGCTCATTCCACGAGGGCTGTTTCCTCTTCCTGGGCTTTCAAAAATTTAAGCTTCTGTGGAACAGATTTGCAAGGCTGCAACTTGGTATCCTCTACATACATTTTTAAAATTTTACAAATTTGATACTTTTGCCTCGTCTGAGGCTTCTTTTGGGAGAAAGGTTCTTCAAGCGGTGGTGCCTTCTGTTTAGGTCTGCTTGTCTTGTTTTCCCTCCCTTGCCATCTGTGTCCTCTAGTTTGGGTATTGGTTCCCACTAGTAATTGATGATATTGTGGACTCACCATATCTTGGGAAAGAAAAGAAAATGTGTGCTTACCTGATAAATTTATTTGTTTGCAGATATGGTGGGTCCACGACCCCACCCTTAAATTTAAGACAGTTGTTTTTGATTAAACCTGAGGCACCTCTACACCTTTGTGTTATTCCTTTTCCATTTTCCTTTGATCGAATGACTGGGGATTGTGGGAAGGGGAGTGATACTTTACAGCTTTGCTGTGGTGCTCTTTGCCGCCTCCTGCTGACTAAGAGAGATATTCCCACTAGTAATTGATGACGTCGTGGATTCACCATATCCGGAAAAAAATAGATTTATCAGGTAAGCATCAATTTTATTTTTTTCTTTCCATAAGGCAGGGAGAGTCCACAACTTCATTCCTTACTGTTGGGAAAAACAACACCTGGCTACCAGGAGGAGGCAAAGACACCCCAGCCAAAGGCTTAAATATCCCTCCCACTTTCCCTATCCTTGAAAACTCCAAAAGAAAGGGTGCTCCAGCCTTGTCAATTTAATATAAAAAGACTTTTCTAAGGTGTATCCAGTCCACGGATCATCCATTACTTGTGGGATATTCTTCTTAACAGGAAGTTGCAAGAGGACACCCACAGAAGAGCTACTATATAGCTCCTCCCCTAACTGCCATATCCAGTCATTCTCTTGCAACTCTCAACAAAGATGGAGGTAGTAAGAGGAAAGTGGTGAAATATAGTTAGTTTTGTCTTCAATCAAAAGTTTATTATTTTTAAATGGTACCGGAGTTGTACTATTTTATCTCAGGCAGCATTTAGAAGAAGAATCTGCCTGCGTTTTCTATGATCTTAGCAGAAGTAACTAAGATCCACTGCTGTTCTCACATATGTCTGAGGAGTGAGGTAACTTCAGAGGGAGAATGGTGTGCAGGTTATCCTGCAATGAGGTATGTGCAATTTTAAGTTTTTCTAGGGATGGAATTGCTAGAAAATGCTGCTGATACCGGATTAATGTAAGTTAAGACTAAATACAGTGATTTAATAGCGACTAGTATCAGGCTTACTATCAGAGATATATACTCTTATAAATGTGCAATATAAAACGTTTGCTGGCATGTTTAATCGTTTTTATATATGCTTTGGTGATAAAACTTATTGGGGCCTAGTTTTTTCCACATGGCTGGCTTAATTTTTGCCTAGAAACAGTTTCCTGAGGCTTTCCACTGTTGTAGTATGAGTGGGAGGGGCCTATTTTAGCCCTTTTTTGCGCAGTTAAAATTACAGACAGAGACATTCAGCTTCCCTCAGCAGTCCCCTGCATGCTATAGGACATCTCTGAAGGGCTCTAAAGGCTTCAAAAGTCGTTTATTGAGGAAGGTAGGCCTACAGCTGAGCTGTGGCAGTTGTTGTGACTGTTTAAAAAACGTTTAATTCGTTTTTTTTATCCGTTTTTTGCATTAAGGGGTTAATCATCCATTTGCAAGTGGGTGCAATGCTCTGCTAACCTATTACATACACTGTAAAAATTTCGTTTGAATTACTGCCTTTTTTCACTGTTTTTCAAATTTTGACAAAATTTGTTTCTCTTAAAGGCACAGTACCGTTTTTTATATTTGCTTGTTAACTTGATTTAAAGTGTTTTCCAAGCTTGCTAGTCTCATTGCTAGTCTGTATAAACATGTCTGACATAGAGGAAACTTCTTGTTCATTATGTTTAAAAGCCATGGTGGAACCCCATATGAGAATGTGTACTAAATGTATTGATTTCACTTTAAACAATAAAGATCAGCTTTTATCTTTAAAAAATTTATCACCAGAGGATTCTGACGAGGGGGAAGTTATGTCGACTAACTCTCCCCACGTGTCAGACCCTTTGACTCCCGCTCAAGGGACTCACGCTCAACTGGCGCCAAGTACATCAAGGACGCCCATAGCGATTACTTTACAAGACATGGCGGCAGTCATGGATAATACACTGTCAGCGGTATTAGCCAGACTACCTGAATTTAGAGGAAAGCGTGATAGCTCTGGTGTTAGGCGTAATACAGAGCATACAGACGCTTTAAGAGCCATGTCTGATACTGCCTCACAATATGCAGAAGCTGAGGAAGGAGAGCTTCGGTCTGTGGGTGATATCTCTGACTCAGGGAAACCTGATTCTTATATTTCTACTTTCAGATTTAAGCTTGAGAACCTCCGTGTTTTGCTTAGGGAGGTTTTAGCTTCTCTGAATGACTGTGACACAATTGCAGTGCCAGAGAAATTGTGTAGACTGGATAAATACTTTGCAGTGCCGGTGTGTACTGAGGTTTTTCCAATACCTAAAAGGTTTACAGAAATTATTAATAAAGAGTGGGATAGACCCAGTGTGCCGTTTTTTCCCCCCCCTCCTATTTTTAGAAAAATGTTTCCCATAGACGCCACCACACGGGACTTATGGCAAACGGTCCCTAAGGTGGAGGGAGCAGTTTCTACTTTAGCAAAGCGTACTACTATCCCTGTCGAGGACAGTTGTGCTTTTTCAGATCCTATGGATAAAAAATTAGAGGGTTACCTTAAGAAGATGTTTATTCAACAAGGTTTTATCCTACAGCCCCTTGCATGCATTGCTCCTGTCACTGCTGCTGCGGCGTTCTGGTTTGAGTCTCTGGAAGAGGCTTTACAGACAACGACTCCTTTGGAGGACATACTTAACAAGCTTAGAGCACTTAAGCTAGCTAATTATTTTGTTTCTGATGCCATTGTTCATTTGACTAAACTAACGGCTAAGAATTCTGGATTTGCCATCCAGGCGCGTAGGGCGCTATGGCTCAAATCTTGGTCAGCTGACGTGACTTCAAAGTCTAAACTACTTAACATTCCCTTCAAGGGGCAGACCCTATTCGGGCCTGGTTTGAAGGAAATTATTGCTGACATTACTAGAGGTAAAGGTCATGCCCTTCCTCAGGACAGGTCCAAATCAAGGGCCAAACAGTCTAATTTTCGTGCCTTTCGAAACTTCAAGGCAAGTGCAGCATCAACTTCCTCTGCTACAAAACAAGAGGGAACTTTTGCTCAGTCCAAGACGGCCTGGAAACCTAACCAGTCCTGGAACAAAGGCAAGCAGGCCAAAAAGCCTGCTGCTGCCTCTAAGACAGCATGAAGGAATGGCCCCCTATCCGGTAACGGATCTAGTAGGGGGCAGACTTTCTCTCTTCGCTCAGGCGTGGGCAAGAGATGTTCAGGATCCCTGGGCGTTGGAAATTATATCTCAGGGGTATCTTCTGGACTTCAAGGCTTCTCCTCCACAAGGGAGATTTCACCTTTCACGATTATCTGTCAACCAGATAAAGAAAGAGGCATTCTTACACTGTGTGCAAGACCTCCTAGTTATGGGAGTGATCCATCCAGTTCCAAAGGAGGAACAGGGACTTTACTCAAATCTGTTTGTGGTTCCCAAAAAGAGGGAACCTTCAGACCAATCTTGGATCTAAAGATCTTAAACAAATTCCTCAGAGTTCCATCATTCAAAATGGAAACTATTCGGACCATCCTACCTATGATCCAGGAGGGTCAATATATGACTACGGTGGATCTAAAGGATGCTTACCTTCACATTCCGATACACAAAGGTCATCATCGGTTCCTAAGGTTTGCCTTTCTGGACAGGCATTACCAGTTTGTGGCTTTTCCCTTCGGGTTAGCTACAGCCCCAAGAATTTTTACAAAGGTTCTGAGGTCGCTTCTGGCGGTCCTAAGGCCGTGGGGCATAGCAGTGGCCCCTTATCTAGACGACATCCTGATACAGGCGTCAAATTGCCAAGTCCCATACGGACATAGTTCTGGCATTTCTGAGGTCGCACGGGTGGAAAGTGAACGAGGAAAAGAGTTCTCTGTTCCCACTCACAAGAGTCTCCTTCCTAGGGATTCTGATAGATTCTGTAGAAATGAAAATTTACCTGACGGAGTCCAGGTTATCAAAACTTCTAAATTCTTGCCCTGTTCTCCATTCTATTCCGCGCCCTTCGGTGGCTCAGTGCATGGAGGTAATCTGCTTAATGGTAGCGGCAATGGACATAGTTCCTTTGCGCGCCTACATCTCAGACCGCTGCAACTATGCATGCTCAGTCAGTGGAATGGGGATTACACAGATTTGTCCCCTCTACTAAATCTTGATCAAGAGACCAGAGATTCTCTTCTCTGGTGGCTATCTCGGATCCATCTGTCCAAAGGTATGACCTTTCGCAGGCCAGATTGGACAATTGTAACGACAGATGCCAGTCTTCTAGGTTGGGGTGCAGTCTGGAACTCCCTTAAGGCTCAGGGATCGTGGACTCAGGAGGAGAAACTCCTCCCAATAAATATTCTGGAATTGAGGGCAATATTCAATGCTCTTCAGGCTTGGCCTCAGTTAACAACCCTGAGGTTCATCAGATTTCAGTCGGACAACATCACGACTGTGGCTTACATCAACCATCAAGGGGGAACAAGGAGTTCCTTAGCGATGTTAGAAGTCTCCAAAATAATTCGCTGGGCAGAGAAGCACTCTTGCCACCTATCAGCGATCCATATCCCAGGTGTAGAGAACTGGGAGGCGGATTTTCTAAGTCGTCAGACTTTTCATCCGGGGGAGTGGGAACTCCATCCGGAGGTGTTTGCTCAATTGATTCATCGTTGGGGCAAACCAGAACTGGATTTCATGGCGTCTCGCCAGAACGCCAAACTTCCACCGTTTCCTCTGCTCCCTCGACTGATTGCCAAAATCAAGCAGGAGAGAGCATCGGTGATTTTGATAGCGCCTGCGTGGCCACGCAGGACCTGGTATGCAGACCTAGTGGACATGTCATCCTTTCCACCTTGGACTCTGCCTTTGAGACGAGACCGTCTACTTCAAGGTCCTTTCCATCATTCAAATCTAATTTCTCTGAGACTGATTGCATGGAGATTGAACGCTTGATTTTATCAAAGCGTGGCTTCTCCGAGTCTGTCATTGATACCTTAATACAGGCACGAAAGCCTGTTACCAGGAAAATCTACCATAAGATATGGCGTAAATATCTTTATTGGTGTGAATCCAAGAGTTACTCGTGGAGTAAGGTTAGGATTCCCAGGATATTATCTTTTCTCCAAGAGGGTTTGGAGAAAGGATTATCAGCTAGTTCTTTGAAGGGACAGATCTCTGCACTGTCTATTCTTTTGCACAAGCGTCTGGCGGATGTTCCAGACGTTCAGGCGTTTTGTCAGGCGTTGGTTAGATTCAAGCCTGTGTTTAAACCTGTTGCTCCCCCATGGAGCTTAAATTTGGTTCTTAAAGTTCTTCAAGGGGTTCAGTTTGAACCTCTTGATTCCATAGATATCAAGCTTTTATCTTGGAAAGTTCTTTTTTTTTATGGATATTTCCTCGGCTCGTAGAGTCTCTGAGTTATCTGCTTTACAATGTGATTCTCCTTATCTGATTTTCCATGCAGATAAGGTAGTTCTGCGTACAAAACCTGGGTTTTTGCCTAAGGTGGTATCTACTAAGAATGTCAATCAAGAGATTGTTGTTCCATCATTGTGTCCTAATCCTTCTTCAAAGAAGGAACGTCTTTTACATAATCTGGACGTGGTTCGTGCTTTAAAGTTTTACTTACAAGCTACTAAAGATTTTCGTCAAACATCTGCTTTGTTTGTTGTTTACTCTGGACAGAAAAGAGGTCAAAAGGCTTCGGCAACCTCTCTTTCTTTTTGGCTAAGAAGCATAATCCGCTTAGCCTATGAGACTGCTGGACAGCAGCCTCCTGAAAGGATTACAGTTCATTCTACTAGAGCTGTGGCTTCCACTTGGGCCTTTAAAAATGAGGCTTCTGTTGAACAGATTTGCAAGGCGGCGACTTGGTCATCGCTTCATACTTTTTCCAAATTCTACAAATTTGATACTTTTGCTTCTTCGCAGGCTATTTTTGGGAGAAAGGTTTTACAGGCAGTGGTACCTTCTGTTTAAGTACCTGCCTTGTCCCTCCCTTCATCCGTGTACTTTAGCTTTGGTATTGGTATCCCACAAGTAATGGATAATCCGTGGACTGGATACACCTTACAAGAGAAAACACAATTTATGCTTACCTGATAAATTTATTTCTCTTGTGGTGTATCCAGTCCACGGCCCGCCCTGTCATTTTAAGGCAGGTCAAAATTTTAGATTAAACTACAGTCACCACTGCACCCTATGGTTTCTCCTTTCTCGGCTTGTTTCGGTCGAATGACTGGATATGGCAGTTAGGGGAGGAGCTATATAGCAGCTCTGCTGTGGGTGTCCTCTTGCAACTTCCTGTTGGGAAGGAGAATATCCCACAAGTAATGGATGATCCGTGGACTGGATACACCACAAGAGAAATAAATTTATCAGGTAAGCATAAATTGTGTTTTATTGTGCCACGGTCCACAAGAAAACAAACATTTAAGACCTAAATTAGGTCCTTAGTCAATGTAGGTCTGAAACGTTGTTTGTTTTCTTGTGGACCGTAGCACAATAAAGGTTTTTTTTATATTAAATTGCCAAGGGTGGAGCACCTTTTCTTTTGGAGTTTTCATTGATGTGGATGAGGTGGCTGCCTCCTGTCTCCTGTGCCTAATTGTTTGGTTGCTGTTCCCTACCCTTTGTTTACTTCCCCTATCCTCCCAGTCATTCTTTGCCTTTCGTCACTAGAGGAGGTGCAGAGAAGTTGCAGAAGATTTGGATAGTCCTCTAATGGGTTTGTTCCCTTCAAGAGAGGACTAGAGTTTTAAGTAATCATATAAACCTCTCAATTAGAGTATTGATGAAAGTTAGAGTCTGGAGATGTAGGGAAAGTTTTTCTGTGACACCATCCAGGCTGTTGGCTAACAACTTCTGAGCAATCAGTGTTGACAAGTTTCACTGCTTGCTTTTAATCACCCGGGTCCCTGTCAGAGCGTCGCTTCAAGGCTGTCACAAGTGAGAGGCTGTATCTGTTCCACAGCATGGATCCTAGAGGGTAAATCTGCTTTATTGTTATAGCAGGGACTCCTGTATAGGATCACAGTGTGACTCCTCTATACCTCAATAGGATCAAGGGTTAATATCTCCTTTTAAGGAGATTATTGGGAACAGTTATCTGGATTTTTATGTTCTGCATTAGGTTTGTGCTCATAAGACTGTGTGCTTTTGGCTTGGTAACAGACAGGTTTCACTTCCGTTTTGGAGTGTTGCGCAGCTCATATTAGCTTAACACTCTTTTGCATAGCAGGGGAAGTCCTGTCTTGCGCACCACGTGACCGGGTGCAGCCTCTTTCACTTCTTTGCCTAGGTCTAGGAGGTGGTGAGTGCCCCAGCCATTGGGATTGTAAAGGTGCCTGTTTTATATTAAAAACGCTTGTTTTTTGTAACGTTTTTTTTATTCCATCTGTGGAATTACATAGCAAAACTATGCAGGACTCTGATACTATGTTAGAGGGTTCCACTCCATCGGTAGTAAATAATAATACCTGTTTATATTGTGAGGAGGCTGTGGTTTGCCGGCCTGCTCAATTTTGTTCCAATTGTCTAAGCACTGTTTTAAAGTCTAAGAAGGGAGCTAAGTCTGCCAATACCCATAGCGCAATTAGTCCCTCTGAGCCATTAACCTCTCAGGATTCTATGACCTGAGAGATTTCTGCCCTGTCTACTCAAACCACTTCACATGCAGTTCCCCACGGCACAGCTAATTCTCCATCTGGAGGGGGCCTTTTTCCTGCGGATTTTACCGCACAGCTACAATCGGTGGTGTCTGCGGCCCTGAGTGCCCTACCTATCTCTGGGAAACGTAAGAGAAAGGTTAAACATAGTTCTCCCGACTTAACGCTAGAGGTTCCAGAAGCTAAGCTACCTGAGGAACCTAAGATTCCTAAGTTAGACAAGGTCTACGAAGACAGAAAAGTCCCACAGACTTTTTCTTTACCAGTTCATATGGCAAACATTATTAGTAACGAATAGGAAAGAATCGGAACTTCCTTTTCTTTTTTTTAAAAAAAAATTCCGGTCCCTGACTCTCAAATAGAATTGTGGGGTTCCATACCTAAGGTGGATGGCGCCATTTCAACGCTAGCTAAGCGTACTACTCTCCCCCTTGAAGATAGTTTGTCCTTTAGAGAGCCTATGGACAAGAAGTTGGAAACTTTCCTGAGGAGACTTTTCCAACACACAGGATTTTTATTCCAACCTGCGGTAGCAGTAGCCGCGGTGGCAGGAACAGCTACCTACTGGTGCGACTCTGTCTGAACTTATTGAGGTGGAATCTCCCCTCGAGGATATTCAGGAGAAAATTAAGGCAATAAGAATTGCTAACTCCTTCATCTGTGTTGCGAATATGCAAATTATACGCCAGAATGCAAAGGCTTCAGGTTTTGCAGTTCTAGCCCACCGGGCTCTCTGGTGGAAGTCTTGTTCTGATATGACTTTTAATTCCAGGTTACTTTCTCTCTCCTTCAAGGGGAAGATCTTATTCAGACCAGGTCTGGACTCCCATAATTTCCATGGTTACCGGAGGGAAAGGAGCCTTCCTGCCACAGGATAAGAAGAACAGACCTAAGGGATGATAGTCGTCGAATTTTCGTTCCTTGCGTTTGGACAAGTCCCAACGGTCTCAATCCTCATCCAAGCCTGAGCAGTCCAAGAGTACTTGGAAGCCAGGTCAGTCCTGGAACAAGTCGAAAGAGACAAAGAAGCCCGCCTATAACAAAACGGCATGAAGGGACGGCCCCCGAGCCGGGATCGGATTGAGTAGGGGGTAGATTGTCGCTTTTCTCAGACGCTTGATTTCAGGATGTTCAGGACCCTTGGGTTCTGGAGGTCGTATCTCAGGGATACAGGATAGGATTCAAGTCCCATCCGCCTAGGGGCAGATTCCTTTTCTCCAGACTGTCTACAAGACCCTAGAAGAGGACTGCCTTTTTAGGTTGTGTATGGGACCTAGTCTCTAGGTACCTGCATTAGAAAGAGGTCTGGGGTTCTATTCAAACCTCTTCGTGGTTCCCAAGAAGAAAGGAACTTTTCGTCCAATTCTGGAGTTGAAGTGGCTAAACAAATTTCTAAGTGTCCCATCCTTCAAGATGGAGACAATTAAGATCAATCCTTCCTCTGGTTCAGGAAGGACAGTTTGACTACCAAAGACCTGAATGATGCATACCTTCACTTTACCATACACAGGAAACATTTTCAATTCATGAGGTTTGCATTTCTGGACCAACACTTCCAGTTCATAACACTTCCGTTTGGTTTAGCTACTGCTCCAAGAATATTTACGAAGCTTCTGGGAGCTCTCGTAGTGGTTTCCAGAACACAAGGCATCGCAGTAGCACCTTACCCGGACGATATCTTGGTACAGGCACCATCTTTTCGTCTAGCAAGCGAGCACTCGGAATTCCGTTTGTCTTCTTTGGTCACATGAATGGAAGATAAACTTGGAAAATAGTTCTCTTACTCCACATACCAGGGTGAATTTCCTGGGTACAGTTATATACTCGGTATCCATGAAGATTGTTCTAACGGATCAGAGACGTTGCAAGCCAACATCAGCTTGCCTTGCCCTCCAGGCCTCCCTAAGTCCTTCGGTGGCCCAGTGTATGGGGGTGATTGGCTTCATGGTGTCTTGTATGGAAATCATTCCCTTTGCCAGATTCCATCTAAGACCCTTTCAACTATGCATATTGAGACAATGGAACGGCGACCTTTCGGACCTGTCCTAGCAGACAATACTGGACAGCCTGTCAAGAGAATCGCTCTGTTGGTGGCTCAAGATCACCTGTCCCAAGGCACGTCGTTCTTGAGACTGCCCTGGGAGATTGTGACTACGAATGCAAGTCTATCCGACTGGGGAGTCGTTTGGGGTGCCAGGAAGGCCCTGGGTCTGTGGACTCAGGAGAAGTCCATGTTGCCGATCAATATCTTAGAAATGCGGACAATATTCAATGCCCTGAAGGACAGTATAACTTCGGTAGCCTATACCAACCATCAGGGAGGAACAAGGAGTTCCTTAGTGATAAGAGAAGTTTCTCAGATCCTGAAATGGGCGGAGTCCCACAACTGTATGCTGTCAACGATCCACATTTTGGGTGTGGACAATTGGGAAGCAGACTTCCTCAGCAGGCAATCTTTTCACCTGTGGGAATGGTCTCTTCACCCCGAGGTATTTGCAGAGATATGCTCCAGATGCCGGAGATAGACCTCATGGCTTAGTCAAGAGGGGTTTCTCTGAGTGTTATTGACACTTTGATTCAAGCTCGTAAGCCGGTTACTCGACGCATCTACCATAAGGTGTGGCGGACTTATCTGCACTGGTGTGAAGAGCGTAGTATTTCTTGGCATAAGGTTAAGGTTGCTAGAATTTTATCCTTTCTCCAGGGTGGACTGGAGAAGGGTCTATCTGCTAGTTCCCTTAAGGAACAGATATTAGCTGAGCTTCCAGATGTGCAGTCTTTTGTTTATGTCCGGACTAGGATCAGGCCTGTGTTTAGAAGGGTGGCTTCACCTTGGAGTATCAACCTTGTTCTTCGTGTGTTGCAGCAGGCTCCGTTTAAGTGAATGCTTACTGTTGACATTAAACTGTTATCCTGGAAGGTTATGTTTCTGTTGGCTCTGGCCTCTGCTCGCAGGGTCTCGGAGATTTCTGCCTTGCAGTGTGATCCCCCTTACCTTGTTTTTCTCGCCGATAAGGCTGTTTTATGTACTAAGTTAGGTTTCCTTTCAAAGGTGGTGTCCCAATCCTTCCTCGGTGAAGGAACGTTTGCTTCACAATCTAGATGTTGTTTGTGCCTTGAAATTTTACCTTCAGGCTACTAAGGAGTTCAGACAATCTTCATCTTTGTCATCTATGCAGGTAAACTTAGGGGTCAGAAGGCCACTACGTATTCCTTGTCTTTCTTGTTGAGGAGTGTCATCCACCTAGCTTATGAGACAGTGGGACAACAGCCTCCTGAGAGGATTACAGCTCATTCCACTAGAGCAGTAGGTTCTTTTTGGGCTTTTAAGAACGAGTCATCTATGGAGCAGATTTGTAAGGCAGCTACCTGGTCCTCAAATACTTTTTCTAAATTTTAGAAGTTTCATGTGTTTGCTTCGGTTGAAGCAGCTTTTGGGAGAAAGGTTTTGCAGGCTGTGGTGCCCTCAGATTAGGGTCTGTCTCCTTTTTGTTCCCTCCTGTTATTCCGTCAGTGTCCTCTGGAGCTTGGGTATGGTTTTCCCAACAGTAAGAAATTAAGTCATGGACTCTCCTTGCCTTACCTGATAAATTCCTTTCTTTCCTGACAGGGAGAGTCCACAACCCCGCCTCAGAAGATATTTTTGTTTAGGCTCCGTTTTTATAATTTCTTCTGGCACCTTTATACCTTGATGTTTCTCCTACTTTTTCTTGTTCCCTCAGCCGAATGACTGGGAGGATAGGGGAAGTGGGAGGGATATTTAAGCCTTTAGTTGGGGTGTCTTTGCCTCCTCCTGGTGGCTAGGTGTTGTATTTCCCAACAGTAAGGAATGATGCTGTGGACTCTCCCTGCCATAGAAAGATAGGAAACTATCTGGTAAGCATAATTTTATTTTTTTAGTTGCATACGCACATATGCTTTGAGGGCCCATGCACCAGTTTTCAAGTTTAGAGAGCTGGTGGTGGTGTATATTGTGCCAGTGAAGATTTAATGGGACATTTTACACTAAATTTTGAATTTGTTACCAATGATCCATTTTACCTGCTGTAGTGTATTACATTGTTTATAAATAGCTCCTTTATATTGGCATTTGAAATAACTGATGTTGCCTGTGGTATCCCTACCTATACTGAAAGTATCTATACTTAAAGGGACATGAAACCCAATTTTTTTTCTTTCATGATTCAAACAGCTTTAAAAAAAACTTTCCAATTTACTTCTGTTATCTAATTTATTTTGTTGTCTTGTATCCTTTGTTGAAGACGATACCTAGGTAGGCTCAGGAGCTGATGATTCATGGCTGCACATATATGCCTCATGTTACTGGCTCACCCATTGCATTAACTAGCTCCCAGTAAGTCAGGAGAAGAAATTACACTCCCAGTTGGAGGTAGGAGTGATAAGCATTAAAATGTAAATTTTTAATTGTTTTCTCGTTGATATTTGGGCTTTGGTTTACAGCCAGAGATCATATAAAGAAGCATATATGCTTGTACAGAAAGTGATAAAATAAGGAAATCTGATTTCCCTGCAAGCTCAGCCCAATTTAATGGGTTGTGTTTTAAAATAACAAAGATAGTTATTTCATATACAGCCATAAACCGGAAGAAGCAATTTCCTTTACAATTTATACTCTGCCGCTGGTAAAACAAGTCATTGGAAATGGATTAATGGAAAACTAATTTTACTGTACAATACCCCTTTAATTTGTGTCATATAAACCACTGCTGATTCACTGAGGTGTGGTGTTTGAATAGTGGTTCACAATCCCTCACAGCATATGTGCATATGCTGCTGAAAAACAGTATTAACTTTTTACTAGAAGCAAATTCGCTAATAAAAAAAATCTACCACTCTGAAATCAGAATATGGTGTTTGTCTGAAATCCTCATAATACTTCAAGTCTCTTACAACATCCAAGTTATGAAGAAGCCACTCTGAATAATTCTAGGATTAGGACATAAAGAAGGGACAACAATTTCCTGAGTTAAATAATCTGAGGACGCAACCTTAGGAAAAAAAGTCAAATATAATTCACAAAACAGCCTTATCCTGATGAAAAATAAGATAAGGAGAATCACATGAAATAGCAGATAATTCAGAGACTCTCCTAGCAGAAGAGGTAGCCAAAAGAAAACAAAACCTTCCAAGAAAGAGAAATTGGCTTAAGAACAGGGTAAATTCTAGCCAATGTCAGAAAGATTAACAATCTTCTAATGGAACAAAACTGAAAGAGCAGAAATCTGACCTGTCAAATAGCTTGCAGAATAACCCTTGTCTAAACCATCCTGCAAAAATTGCATAACCCAAGGAATTCTAAAAGAATGTCAAGAAAAAATCATGATCTATGTAACAGAAAATAAAGGCCTTCCAGACCTTTTTTTTTCTCTGGACCTGTATCAAAGTATTAACAACAGAATCAGACAAACCTCTCAGCCTGGGAACTAACCATTCAATCACCATGCTATTAATCAAGATCCTGATGGAAAAATAGGCCTTAAGACAGAAGGTCTGGACATAAAGGAAGAGACCAAGGATGGAAACTGGACATCTGAACCAGATCTGCATACCAGACCCTGCAAGGCCGAACTGAAACAATCAGGATTCTAGGCTGATCTTGGTAATCACTCTGTCAAGAACCAGAAGAGGAAAAATATAAACCAAACCAAATTGACCATGGGTCTACCAGAGTATACACAAACTCCCCTGAGGGTCCCTGGACCTCACATATCTGAGAAGTTTATTATTCAATTGAAAGGCCATCAGATCTATCTCTGGGAAACCCCAAAGATTCTCTGATTGAAAACCTCCACATAAAGAGCCCACTCCCCTGGATTAAGTGAATGACGACTGAGAAAAGCTGCTTCCCTGTTGTTCACTCCTGGAATATGAACTGCAATAATCAGGCAACAATTGGCTATGCCCAGGAAAGAATTTGGGAACCTTCCTTCATAGCTATGGAACTACAAGATGATTCAGCCACCCAGACAGGGACTAACTTGTCCTGTGATCTAGATAAATCTTTTATGACAGTCAAGTATGATCCCTGCACCATTGCTGATGCATACAAAGCTAAAGAGGCCTCAAGTAAAAATGAGCAACAGAAAAACATCCAATGCAGCAGTCATGAGACCTAATGCCTCCATTCAATAGAGCAATTGAAAGAAGATTTTGACAAGCTAACACTAGGTTCAACCACCTTAGATCTTTCATAGAGATTCATTGTAACTAAATCTATCGAACTCTCAGAAAAACAACCCTTTTCTGAGGAATCAGAGAAAAAAATGATTTCCAACCATGTTGTTGAAGAAACAGCAACAGTCTGAAAGAGAGTTTCTGCTAAATAAAAAAACAAAATAGCAGAAAACACCGTATTACCCTGGATTCTGATCACAGACAAAAGGGGTACCAGAACCTTTATAAATATTCTGGTAGAGCGACAAACTGAAAGTGCTTGTCTAGGAACGCAAAGCTTAAAAATGAATTATGTTCTCCGAATTGGAAAATGATGGTAAACATTTTTAAAATCTAATGTGAACATAAACTGACCTTGCTGAACAAAAGGCAATCCTTAATTAACATAAATTGGGAAGAGAATTATCTGATAAAAATACCAAGGATAAATGGATAACATTTAAAACTTTGTTAAATAAATATACATCTTAAACATACCACATTGCTATAAAAGTAAAAAAAATAAAGCCAAGCCAATGTGGCTAAATAAAATTGTGTTAAGAAAAATTAGGAAAAAATGCAGAGCATTTAAATTATTCAAAGAACATAGTACAGGCTCAACATTCCAAATATATAAGGAATGTAAAAAAGCATGCAAAAAGCAATCAAACAACTTAGCCAAAATTGAAAATGAAAGGCTAATTGCAAAGGATTCTAAATCAAACCCTTAAGTACGTCAAAAAATCTAAGGAAAATATAGGTACATTAATATGTGTGAAGGGTAGCATAATTAACTGTGACAGGGAGAAGGCTGAGGTACTAAACCAGTTCTTTTCGTCAGTATACACAAGAGAGGAACCAATGGGAGATACTTTGAAACAAATTAGAACATACATATCCATACCATTATCTGGGTTATCTCTAGAGGATATCCAGAAAAAAACAATTGAATAATATTAAGGTAATTAAAACTCCAGGCCCAGATGGAATACACCCAAGGATTTTATGGGAATTTAGCACTGTTATAGCCAAACCTCTACTATTAATGTTTCGAGACTAATTATCCTCAGGCATAGTACCTCAGGACTGGCATAAAGCTGATGGGGTGCCACTTTTTAAAAAAGGAAGCAGGGCTGATCCAGGAAGCTATAGACCAGTTAGTCTGACATCAATAGTGGGGAAGATACTTGAAGGGATTATAAGGTATTATATTGATGAGTATATTTGTGTAAACAAGAGGAATTGATGAAAGGGAGGAAAGCATAATTCTGTCACGATATAAATCCCTAGCAAGACCTCACCTTGAGTATGGAATGCAGTTCTGGGGACCAATGGCAAAAATAATAATAATTGCAGACTTAAAAACAGTTCACAAAAGGGTCACAAAACTAATAAAAGGGAAATGGGTAATTTAAGCTATGAGGGGAGGTTAGCCAAACTGTCTTTTTTCTTTAGAAAAAAGGCGCTTGAGAGTATACATGTTTACTTTATATAAATATTTTCAAGGCTCATATACAGAGATGGCGGAAGCTCTTTTTATTTATTTATTTTTTTTAAGAAAATTGTTTGTGACAAGATTTACAATTTAAGGCTGGAGGAAAGGAGATTTAATCTCCAGCAACGTAAATGCTTTTTCACTGTAAGAGCAATCAAATGGTGGTTACTCATCATCTAAGGAGCTAGTAAATGTTAATACCTTAGATACATTTAATAATGGTTTAGATACATTTCTGGCTAGAAACAGAAATACAGGGATATGGTTGCTTGTGTTAAATGTCACCTTTTTAATGTGATTAAGCTCAACTGGAGCTTTTATTGTAAATATATTAAGATTTGTATAGGTTGAACTCAATGGACTTCTGTCTTTTTTTCAACCTCATCTACTATGTTAAGATCTAAAAACTCATCTGAAAGTTCTTCTCTTTGTAGGGACAATAAAGAGATTTGAATAAAATCCCATCCCCTGTTCCAACAAAAGAACAGGAACAATCACTCCTATAGATTCTAGGTTCAAAACTAACTGAAAAAAAGGCTTGAGCCTTCACAGAATTGTTTGGAATAAGCCTTCCTCTGGGAGGCCTAGTTCTGAAACCTATTCGATAACCCTGGGAAACTATACTTAGAACCCAGGAATTCTAAACTGACTGAAAACCAAGCCTTCTGAAAAAGGTGCAACCTGCACCCTACCAGAGCCTCTGGACCGGGGACCATACCTTCCGGCAGACTTGGATAAGGGAGTAGATTTTCTGTACTGTTACAGATTGAACTAGGCTTCCAGGCAGAGCCAAAGGAGCCTTATTTCTGAGAGGGGGAAATAAGACTTCTGTTCCCTGTTATGACGAAAAGGGCAAAAAAAATTTGAAGCTCTGGATTGGCATTTAGACTCCTGTCTTGAGGAAGAAAAACTTCCTAGCCTCCAGTCACAGTAGAGAATCTAAACCAGAACCAAAGAAACACCTTTCCCTGATAAAATCCTGGATTTAGAAACCATATTAGAAGACTAAGACTTTAACCATAAAGTCCTTCTAGAAAGTACTGCCAAAGACACATTCTTAGAATTATACTCAATGATGTCAATAACAACAGCACAAATGAAAGCATTAGCACATTTTGAGCAATTCCAGAATGCTCAAAAAACCTTCACTAGCAGAATCATCCGAAAGCTGCTTAGAAAAGTTATCAAACCAAAAGAAAGAAGCACCAGCCACACCAGCAATAAACTGCTGGCCTTAAAAGTGACAGGAAAAAACCTTATGGGATGTAACCATAGGATTATAAATTAAGTCTAAACTAATAACAGAATTATCTTGGCTTCTTTAGGATCCTTTACCTCTAAAGTAAACAAAAATGTTTGAATTTAAACAAAAAGACCCCTGATTATCAGAGAAAACCTCTCCCTCTTAGAATTCAGCAAATTCATAAACAGAAAAATCTGTAGATCTCACCTGTAAGGAACAAACAAAAAGAGCTTTCTGAGGAGAAAGTGGGCCTCAATTCAGTCTGAGAACCCTCTCACTGAAGAATAACACCATGCACATCTTCATTCTTCACCTTCCTGCAGCAGAGGCAAAGACAAGACTGATTTACCAATGAGGTGGGAGAAGATTTATAGAGCTCTTGGGGTTTGGGAATCTTTGCCTCCTCCTAGTGGCAGGAAGAGTAATTTGCAGGAGTAATGTATCGTGGACTCTAACCACCTGTATGAAAGAAATAAGCATTGAAATCAATGTTAAATGCATTGAGTGAAAAGTACAGGTGTGGTAAGTGGTGTTTCACAAACAGGCAGGTTTTGAAGTGCTTCCTCAGACCTAAGCAAGAGGCTTTCTTTTGATGTATTCATCCATATGAATATTAGAGAAAACAAGATTTATACAAATTTATCAAATAATTTATATAAGGCCACACAAAGAAATCCCTGTATCATGTAGCTTTGGTATGTTTTTCAGCTTAAAGGGACAGTAAAGTCAAAATTAAACTTTCATGATTCGGATAGAGAATGCAATTTTAAACAACTTCCCAATTCACGTCTGTTATGAAATGTGCTTCTTTCTCTTGGTATTTTTTTATGGAAGAGTAAAACTAGGTGGGGTAATAAGAGCTCAGAAGTGTGCACGTGTCTTTAGAACTCTATGGCCACAGTGTTTTACAACATTGTATAAGAAAGCTACAAATAAGGAAACAAACACTGAGGCTATAGAGTACTAAAGACACGTGCACACTCCTGAGCTCTTAGGAGCCTACCTAGTTTTACTCTTCAATAAAAACTACCAAGAGAACAAAGCAAATTTTATAACAGATGTAAATTAGAAAGTTGTTTAAACGTGCATGCTCTGTCTGAATCATAAAAGTTTAATTTTGACTTTAGTGTCCCTTTAAACTGTCTGCTATGGGAGCAGATTATTACAAGTGGGCATAAATTTAAATACCCATCAGTAGAGAACCTTTACTCGGAGTATATATATAAATCTTTTTCATTTCTTTTTTTAAGTGTCTTTAAAGAGTGTTTTTTTTAAAAAATAATTTAGTTTACTTAAACCATTGTCTAAAAGAATTGTTTATAAAGCAGATTGATTTAAGACAACATAGCAAGAACTGAGATGGTTTGCTTGACGGCTAATGTAATATGTCAGTCTAACAATGTAATTGCATGTGGTGTTTTACTTCATTACAAATAGAAACATACATTTTGACAGCAGATTTAGCCCAACCACTGTGCCACATTTGTCTTTGTTCTTTTTAATCTTAGTCCCTTTGTGATTATCTAGTCTTTCTTCTCTTGTAACAGTCAAGTGTCATATTAACCATGAAATGAGAGGACTTTCTTACTTTTGACACAAGTGCTGCACTGACAGTGAGCATGAAAGATTTATATGCGTTGTGATTAGTAAACAGATGGGTTTTCCAGCTTCAATCCTGAACATGACGGCATTAGGAGCCATATACTCCAGTGGTTTGTGTTTGCAGGGAAGGCTTACAGGTGCAAGTACATTGAGCTGTCAAAAGCTTGATGGAGGGAAACGGATATCTCAAACCACTTTCAAAGAGGGGTTAAGGAGATCTGCTTTTGAAGGCTAATTATTTAGGACTGCTTGGCTGTGACGAGCCGCTTAAGAATACCTTCTGAGACTGCCCTCGTTCCTGAATTACCATTGTGCACGGTAACTATTGGGTTGTAACAAATCCTCTCATCAAAGTCTAGGTTAGTAGCTGGCTGGTCTAATAGACCAGAGCTCAAGTATGTGCAACCACAATGTTACTTTACAGATCAATGAGCATTTAAGCGTTCACTATTGGATTAATCTTGCGACATCTCAAATCAGTTCATTTTAAATATAAAGTAGCAAAGATGTTTGTTGGGACAGTTATACATATGAAACTTTTGCAATATAGTTTCATTATTTCGCCTCTTTTCCTGTAATTTAAAGGGACATTAAACATTTTTGAGATTATAATATAAAATGTTTAATTATGTTTAGGAACAAACTTTGCAATATGATTTCATTTATTTTGTCACCTTTTCCTGTGATTTGGCTCTGAACATTTAGTTTTCTTAGTTCATCTGAGTTTCTCTTGTTTGCTCACTCTCTTTTATTGACTGTTTTATCTCTGTTCTTAATAAGGGGAAACCTAGGTTTCAGCATGTCAGCATACATTACTTTATAGAAGTTACGGTACCTTATGGAAACAAAAATGTTACTTATATCTTCAATATTTTATAACTGCTAAGTATAATTGTGAAAAATAAATCTACATACTATTCTCAGGCTGATCTTTGCTTTGAGTACAACCCCATATCTAGCATTTTTTGTAACTGTTAAATGTCCCTTTAAGTCTAAGAAAAGAGTTTAAAGTGCACATGGCCTTCTTCCCAGACTTAGCCCTGTCACATATTTGTCCCTAGTTGGCTTCAGCTAAGATAAGAATACAAACTGTAAAACAATGATAGCATAATCACCCTGACTAGTTGTGACTGTTCTAGTAACAAGTCTGGATTGTTTCCTGCAAATACGGCATGCAGCAGGTGGAGTTTGGTTATTGAAAAACAATTGCAGCAAATAAGGTGTTAATGAATTCTAAACATACCCATACTCATATAAAATGTTAATTTACTGCAAGTCTGCTGGAAAAACAAATATTGCAATAACCAAGTGTTCTAAAGCGAAGCAGGGATATGTGACACAAAATTCTTGCCCTGAAATAAGTAGAAAAAAATAATTAGACCCTAAGCTTCCACACTTACAGGAAGTTTACAGATGATTTGGGATCACTATGTGAGATGCAGCCTCAGCCTTTTTAGCATGTTGTTAGCATATACCTAGCAGTCCTGTACTGCATTCAGGCTGTCAGATCACACTATCCTGCAAATGTAGCTATACGCTGCAAATATTATCAGCATTCTGTCAGTCTGGGTGCAGCAAGTGCATATTTGTGGAGTTGACAACTATATTCATTTTGTTCTCCTGAATTGTCTTTTCACTTTTAGAGACAATTGTTATTTTTAGAACCCGCAAACCACTTGAATCTACCTTTTTAATTAGCTATTCATTATTTATTGTAGGGTTGCACCGATACCATTTTTTTAAGACACTGAGTACTTGTACCGATACTTTTTTTCAAATACTCACCAATACCAATTACCGATACTTTTTTTTTAATGTCATGTCAGTTTACCAAGCACAATACAGACTAATGATTTACAATAACTTCTTTATAATTATGAACTGTATCTCTTTTTGAAATAATAAAACAGTTTTATGTGCTTGTTGTCACAAAATTCACAGAACATGTTTATAAATAAAAATATTACAATAAAATATATTAATAATAACAACAATAAATAACAGCTGCAGCAGCTGGGGCTGGAAAGCTACAATTTAAAGCTGTGATTACTGGATGCAATTGGGTTGTAGGGTGCCTATATAACTCATCAATCTGACATTTGTACTTAAAGGGACAGTCTATACCAGAATTGTTATTGTTTTAAAAGAAAGATAATCCCTTTATTACCCATTTCCCAGTTTTGCATAACCAACACAGTTATAATCATATACTTTTAACCTCTGTGATTATCTTGTATCTAAGCCTCTGCAAACTGCCCCTTTTCTCTTGTTAAGTGTATCCAGTCCACGGATCATCCATTACTTGTGGGATATTCTCCTTCCCAACAGGAAGTTGCAAGAGGATCACCCACAGCAGAGCTGCTATATAGCTCCTCCTCTCACTGCCATATCCAGTCATTCTCTTGCAACTCTCAACTAAGATGGAGGTCGTAAGAGGACTGTGGTGTTTTATACTTAGTTTATTTCTTCAATCAAAAGTTTGTTATTTTTAAATGGTACCGGAGTGTACTGTTTATCTCAGGCAGTATTTAGAAGAAGAATCTGCCTGCGTTTTCTATGATCTTAGCAGAAGTAACTAAGATCCTTTGCTGTTCTCACATATTCTGAGGAGTGAGGTAACTTCAGAGGGGGAATAGCGTGCAGGTTTTCCTGCAATAAGGTATGTGCAGTTAAAATATTTTTCTAGGGATGGAATTTGCTAGAAAATGCTGCTGATACCGAAGCAATGTAAGTAAAGCCTTAAATGCAGTGAGAGCGACTGGTATCAGGCTTATTAATAGAGATACATACTCTTATAAAAGTGTATTTTAAAACGTTTGCTGGCATGTTTAATCGTTTTTTACATATGTTTGGTGATAAAACTTATTGGGGCCTAGTTTTTTCCACATGGCTGGCTTGAATTTTGCCTAGAAACCGTTCCCTGAGGCTTCCCACTGTTGTAATATGAGTGGGAGGGGCCTATTTTAGCGTTTTTTTGCACAGCAAAAATTACAGACACAGACATCCAGCTTCTTCCTGCATGATCCAGGACTTCTCTGAAGGGCTCAAAAGGCTTCAAAAGTCGTATTGAGGGAGGTAAAAAGCCACAGTAGAGCTGTGGCAGTTGTTGTGACTGTTTAAAAAACGTTTTTGTCATTTGTTATTCCGTTTTTGGTATTAAGGGGTTAATCATCCATTTGCAAGTGGGTGCAATGCTCTGCTAACTTATTACATACACTGTAAAAATTTCGTTAGTGTAACTGCATTTTTTCATGGTTATTTCAAAATTTGGGAAAATTTGTGTTTCTTAAAGGCGCAGTAATGTTTTTTATATTGCTTGTAAACTTGTTTTAAAGTGTTTTCCAAGCTTGTTAGTCTCATTGCTAGTCTGTTTAAACATGTCTGACACAGAGGAACCTACTTGTTCATTATGTTTGAAAGCCATGGTGGAGCCCCATAGGAGAATGTGTACTAAATGTATTGATTTCACCTTAAACAGTAAAGATCAGTCTTTATCTATAAAAGAATTATCACCAGAGGGTTCTGTCGAGGGGGAAGTTATGCCGACTAACTCTCCCCACGTGTCAGACCCTTCGCCTCCCGCTCAGGGGACGCACGCTAATATGGCGCCAATTACATCAGGGACGCCCATAGCGATTACCTTGCAGGACATGGCTGCAATCATGAATAATACCCTGTCAGAGGTATTATCTAGATTGCCTGAGGCAAGCGCGATAGCTCTGGGGTTAGGAGAGATACAGAGCGCGCAAATGCTGTTAGAGCCATGTCTGATACTGCGTCACAGTATGCAGAACATGAGGACGGAGAGCTTCAGTCTGTGGGTGACATCTCTGACTCGGGTAAACCTGATTCAGAGATTTCTAATTTTAAATTTAAGCTTGAGAACCTCAGTGTATTGCTTGGGGAGGTATTAGCTGCTCTGAATGACTGTAACACAGTTGCAATTCCAGAGAAATTGTGTAGGCTGGATAGATACTATGCGGTGCCGGTGTGTACTGACGTTTTTCCTATACCTAAAAGGCTTACAGAAATTATTAGCAAGGAGTGGGATAGACCCGGTGTGCCCTTTTCCCCACCTCCTATATTTAGAAAAATGTTTCCAATAGACGCCACTACACGGGACTTATGGCAGACGGTCCCTAAGGTGGAGGGAGCAGTTTCTACTTTAGCAAAGCGTACCACTATCCCGGTTGAGGACAGTTGTGCTTTTTCAGATCCAATGGATAAAAAATTGGAGGGTTACCTTAAGAAAATGTTTATTCAGCAAGGTTTTATTTTACAGCCCCTTGCATGCATTGCGCCTGTCACTGCTGCGGCGGCATTCTGGTTTGAGGCCCTGGAAGAGGCCATCCAGACAGCTCCATTGAATGAAATTATTGACAAGCTTAGAACGCTTAAGCTAGCTAACGCATTTGTTTCTGATGCCATTGTTCATTTGACTAAACTAACGGCTAAGAATTCCGGATTCGCCATCCAGGCGCGTAGGGCGCTATGGCTTAAATCCTGGTCAGCTGACGTGACTTCAAAGTCTAAATTACTCAACATTCCTTTCAAGGGGCAGACCTTATTCGGGCCTGGTTTGAAGGAAATTATTGCTGACATTACTGGAGGCAAGGGTCATACCCTTCCTCAGGACAGGGCCAAATCAAAGGCCAAGCAGTCTAATTTTCATGCCTTTCGAAATTTCAAGGCAGGAGCAGCATCAACTTCCTCCGCTTCAAAACAAGAGGGAACTGTTGCTCATTCCAGACAGGCCTGGAAACCTAACCAGTCCTGGAACAAGGGCAAGACGGCCAGGAAGACAGCATGAAGGAACGGCCCCCTATCCGGAAACGGATCTAGTGGGGGGCAGACTTTCTCTCTTCGCCCAGGCGTGGGCAAGAGATGTTCAGGATCCCTGGGCGTTGGAGATCATATCTCAGGGATATCTTCTGGACTTCAAAGCTTCTCCTCCACAAGGGAGATTTCATCTTTCAAGGTTATCATCAAACCAGATAAAGAAAGAGGCATTCCTAAGCTGTGTGCAAGACCTAGTAATGGGAGTGATCCATCCAGTTCCGCGGACGGAACAAGGACAGGGATTTTATTCAAATCTGTTTGTGGTTCCCAAGAAAGAGGGAACCTTCAGACCAATCTTGGATCTAAAGATCTTAAACAAATTCCTCAGAGTTCCATCATTCAAAATGGAAACTATTCGGACCATCCTACCCATGATCCAAGAGGGTCAGTACATGACCACAGTGGACTTAAAGGATGCCTACCTTCACATACCGATTCACAAAGATCATCATCGGTTCCTAAGGTTTGCCTTTCTAGACAGGCATTACCAATTTGTAGATCTTCCCTTCGGGTTGGCCACTGCCCCGAGAATTTTTACAAAGGTTCTGGGCTCACTTCTGGCGGTTCTAAGACCGCGAGGCATAGCGGTGGCTCCGTATCTAGACGACATCCTGATACAGGCGTCAAGCTTTCAAATTGCCAAGTCTCATACAGAGATAGTTCTGGCATTTCTGAGGTTGCATGGGTGGAAAGTGAACGTGGAAAAGAGTTCTCTATCACCACTCACAAGAGTCTCCTTCCTAGGGACTTTTATAGATTCTGTAGAGATGAAAATTTACCTGACGGAGTCCAGGTTATCAAAACTTATAAATGCTTGCCGTGTCCTTCATTCCATTCCACGCCCGTCAGTGGCTCAGTGCATGGAAGTAATTGGCTTAATGGTAGCGGCAATGGACATAGTGCCATTTGCGCGCCTGCATCTCAGACCGCTGCAATTATGCATGCTAAGTCAGTGGAATGGGGATTACTCAGGTTTGTCCCCTCAACTAAATCTGGATCAAGAGACCAGAGATTCTCTTCTCTGGTGGCTTTCTCGTGTCCATCTGTCCAAGGGTTTGACCTTTCGCAGGCCAAATTGGACGATTGTAACAACAGATGCCAGCCTTCTAGGTTGGGGCGCAGTCTGGAACTCCCTGAAGGCTCAGGGATCGTGGACTCAGGAGGAGAAACTCCTCCCAATAAATATTCTGGAGTTAAGAGCAATATTCAATGCTCTTCTAGCTTGGCCTCAGTTAGCAACACTGAGGTTCATCAGATTTCAGTCGGACAACATCACAACTGTGGCTTACATCAACCATCAAGGGGGAACCAGGAGTTCCCTAGCGATTTTAGAAGTCTCAAAGATAATTCGCTGGGCAGAGTCTCACTCTTGCCACCTGTCAGCGATCCACATCCCAGGCATAGAGAACTGGGAGGCGGATTTTCTAAGTCGTCAGACTTTTCATTCGGGGGAGTGGGAACTCCATTCGGAGGTGTTTGCTCAACTGGTCCATCGTTGGGGCAAACCAGAACTGGATCTCATGGCGTCTCGCCAGAACGCCAAGCTTCCTTGTTACGGATCCAGGTCCAGGGACCCAGGAGCAACGCTGATAGATGCTCTAGCAGCTCCTTGGTTCTTCAACCTGGCCTATGTGTTTCCACCGTTTCCTCTGCTCCCTCGACTGATTGCCAAAATCAAACAGGAGAGAGCATCGGTGATTCTGATAGCGCCTGCGTGGCCACGCAGGACCTGGTATGCAGACCTAGTGGACATGTCATCTCTTCCACCATGGACTCTGCCTCTGAGGCTGGACCTTCTAATACAAGGTCCTTTCAATCATCCAAATCTACTTTCTCTGAGACTGACTGCATGAAGATTGAACGCTTGATTCTATCAAGGCGTGGCTTCTCCGAGTCAGTCATTGATACCTTAATACAGGCTCGGAAGCCTGTCACCAGGAAAATCTACCATAAGATATGGCGTAAATATCTTTATTGGTGTGAATCCAAGAGTTACTCATGGAGTAAGGTTAGGATTCCTAGGATATTGTCTTTTCTCCAAGAGGGTTTGGACAAAGGCTTATCAGCTAGTTCTTTAAAAGGACAGATCTCTGCTCTGTCTATTCTTTTGCACAAGCGTCTTGCAGAAGTTCCAGACGTCCAGGCATTTTGACAGGCTTTGGTTAGGATTAAGCCTGTGTTTAAAACTGTTGCTCCCCCGTGGAGCTTAAACTTGGTTCTTAAAGTTCTTCAGGGAGTTCTGTTTGAACCCCTTCATTCCATTGATATTAAACTTTTATCTTGGAAAGTTCTGTTTTTGATGGCTATTTCCTCAGCTCGAAGAGTCTCTGAGTTATCTGCCTTACATTGTGATTCTCCTTATCTGATTTTTCATTCAGACAAGGTAGTTCTGCGTACCAAACCTGGGTTTTTACCTAAGGTGGTTTCTAACAGGAATATCAATCAAGAGATTGTTGTTCCATCATTGTGTCCTAATCCTTCTTCAAAGAAGGAACGTCTTTTGCATAATCTGGACATAGTCCGTGCCTTGAAGTTTTACTTACAGGCTACTAAAGATTTTCGTCAAACATCTGCCCTGTTTGTCGTTTACTCTGGACAGAGGAGAGGTCAAAAAGCTTCGGCAACCTCTCTCTCCTTTTGGCTTCGGAGCATAATACGCTTAGCCTATGAGACTGCTGGACAGCAGCCCCCTGAAAGGATTACAGCTCATTCTACTAGAGCTGTGGCTTCCACCTGGGCCTTTAAAAATGAGGCCTCTGTTGAACAGATTTGCAAGGCTGCGACTTGGTCTTCGCTTCACACCTTTTCAAAATTTTACAAATTTTACACTTTTGCTTCTTCGGAGGCTGTTTTTGGGAGAAAGGTTCTACAGGCAGTGGTTCCTTCCGTTTAAGTTCCTGCCTTGTCCCTCCCATCATCCGTGTACTTTAGCTTTGGTATTGGTATCCCACAAGTAATGGATGATCCGTGGACTGGATACACTTAACAAGAGAAAACATAATTTAAGCTTACCTGATAAATTTATTTCTCTTGTAGTGTATCCAGTCCACGGCCCGCCCTGTCCTTTTAAGGCAGGTCTAAATTTTAATTAAACTACAGTCACCACTGCACCCTATGGTTTCTCCTTTCTCGTCTTGTTTCGGTCGAATGACTGGATATGGCAGTGAGGGGAGGAGCTATATAGCAGCTCTGCTGTGGGTGATCCTCTTGCAACTTCCTGTTGGGAAGGAGAATATCCCACAATTAATGGATGATCCGTGGACTGGATACACTACAAGAGAAATAAATTTATCAGGTAAGCATAAATTATGTTTTTTTCAGTTCTTTTGACAGACTTGCAGTCTAGCCAATCAGTGCCTGCTCCCAGATTACTTCACGTGCACGAGCACAGTGTTATCTATATGAAATATGTGAACTAACACCCTCTAGTGGTTAAAAACTGTTAAAATGCAACCTGAAAGAGGTGGGCTTCAAGGTCTAAGAAATTAGCATATGAACCTCCTAGGTTAAGCTTTCAACTAAGAATACCAAGAGAACAAATCAAAATTGGTGATAAAAGTAAATTGGAAAATTGTTTAAAATTACATGCCCTATCTGAATCATGAAAGTTTATTTTGGCCTAGACTGTCCCTTTAATAGCTCCCTGACATTTTTCTTGAAGAACATTTCTTTGTAACTATATTAATGTTGTATACAATAAGCATCCCAGGAGAACCCTCTTTTAAAATGTTTACCTGCTCTTCTTTGACCATTCAGAGGTCACATGCAAGTGAGCCTGTGCTGTGTCTGCAAATCACTGCGTTACACTGCACTATATACCAGAAAGCTTATGTGTTCTGCAACAATATCCAGTACAGTGAGAGATACTATAGGTCCAATGGGAAACAAAAAAGAACCACAGATACATCTGTCTGTAGTGTTTATTTGTGCAGAGCAGAAGATATATATATATATATATATATATATCTATATATTCATAGCTTATTTGAATATAGTTTATATATAAGTAGAACATATATGTTTTGGTTAGTAGTATTTCTAAACTGTTCTAAACACATACTCAAATGAAAAAAGAAAAAAAGAAACTTACCATAGATGATGCCATAGCTAAGGTTTCTTCACCATGGCTTGACTTGAGTGCCTATTTTTTTTATATAGGTTTTAAATAACGTTCAGCTTATTTATGTTTGTGGCCTTTTAAGCAGTGTCTCTGAAATAAGGTATTTTCCTTGAGTTGCCGAAATTCTGTACTCCTTGTAAACCTCTTTGTACAAGTGTTTGCTCAGACTGTACAACAGAGAGGATATGTTTAATATGTTGTGATAATTGTCATAGGCAAAAGAAAAGTACTGTAGTTCTGTTGGGAAGAAACAGTTTTTGTTAGCGTACTTTGCTGGAATTTCCATTCCAGACGTATATTTCCTTAAAATCATATGTCTTCTATTGTGGCCAGTAAAGAACAGGTATAAATGATCTAATACACAGGTCAAGCAATTACTGTATAGAATGTTGCAAGATCAGGCTTCAGAATGCGGCATAATGTATAACAAAGGAGAAAAAAAAAAGATTGAGTTAAAGGGACACTGAACCCAAATTTTTTCTTTTGTGATTCAGATAGAGCATGACATTTATTTTAAGCAACTTTCTAATTTACTCCTATTATTAAATTTCTTTATTCTCTTGGAATCTTTATTTGAAATGCAAGAATGTAAGTTTAGATGCCAGCCCATTTTTTGTGAACAACCTGGGTTGTCCTTGCTGATTGGTGGATAAATTCCACCAACAAAAACGTGCTGTCCAGAGTACTGAACCAAAAAAGCTTAGATGCCTTCTTTTCTTTCATGTAATTAGCAAGAGTCCATGAGCTAGTGACGTATGGTATATACATTCCTACCAGGAGGGGCAAAGTTTCCCAAACCTCAAAATGCCTATAAATACACCCCTTACCACACCCACAATTCAGTTTTTACAAACTTTGCCTTCCATGGAGGTGGTGAAGTAAGTTTGTGCTAGATTCTACGTTGATATGCGCTTCGCAGCAGGCTGAAGCCCGGTTTTCCTCTCAGAGTGCAGTGAATGTCAGAGGGATGTGAAGAGAGTATTGCCTATTTGAATACAATGGTCTTCCTCTAGGGGATCTATTTCATAGGTTCTCTGTTATCGGTCGTAGAGATTTCTTCTCCTACCTCCCTTTTCAGATCGAAGATATACTCTTATATACCATTACCTCTACTGATTCTCGTTTCAGTACTGGTTTGGCTATCTACTATATGTAGATGAGTGTCTTAGGCTAAGTAAGTCTTATTTTTTTTATGACACTCTAAGCTATGGTTGGGCACTTTATATGTAAAGTTCTAAATATATGTGTTTAAACTTATATTTGCCATGATTCAGGATAATCAGTATTCCTTCATTCAGACTGTCAGTTTCATTATTTGGGATAATGCATATGAATAAATAATTTTTTCCTTACCTTAAAAATTTTCAATTGACTTTTTTCCCTGCGGCTGTTAGGCTCGCGGGGGCAGAAAATGCTTCAATTTATTGCGTCATTCTTGGCGCAAACTATTTTTGGCGCAAAATTCTGTCATTTCCGGCGCCATAGTTGACGCCGGAAGTTTGTTCGTGGTTGCGTCATTTTTTGACATGTGTTTTACAGACTTTTTTTGCGCCCAAACATTTGGGCGTCGTTTTTGACGTCAGAGGATGTGGCGTCATACTTGGCGCAAAAAAATATGGGCGTTGTATTTGGCGCCAATAATGTGGGCGTCATACTTGGCGCCAAAAAATGTGGGCGTCATTCTGGTCTCCACCTTTTTTCACATTATTTAAGTCTCACTTTTTCATTGCTTCTGGTTGCTAGAGGCTTGTTTATTTTGCATCTTTTCTCATTCCTGAAACTGTAATTTAAGGAATTTGATAATTTTGCTTTATATGTTGTTTTTTTTATTACATATTGCAAGATGTCACAACCTGACCCTGGATCAGAATCTACTTCTGGAAAGACGCTGCCTGATGCTGGTTCTACCAAAGTTAAGTGCATTTGTTGTCAACTTTTGGTAACTGTTCCTCCGGCTGTAGTTTGTGTTAGTTGTCATGATAAACTTTCTAACGCAGATAGTGTCTCCATTAGTAATAATCCATTACCTGTTGTTTTTCCTTCAACATCTAATGTTCAGGATGTCCCTGTTAATGTAAAAGAATTTGTTTCTAATTCTATTAGGAAGGCTCTGTCTGTTATTCCTCCTTCCAGTAAACTTAAGGTCTTTTAAAACTTCTCATATTTCAGATTAATTTTTAAGTGACCGCCATCATTCTGACTTATCTGTTTCTGATGAGGATCTATCTGGTTCAGAAGATTCTGCTTCAGATATTGACACTGATAAATCGTCATATTTATTTAAGATGGAGTTTATTCGTTCTTTACTTAAAGAAGTGTTGATTGCATTAGATATGGAGGAGTCTAGTCCTCTTGATACTAAATCTACTAAGCGTTTAAATTCAGTTTTTAAACCTCATGTAGTTATTCCAGAAGTTTTTCCAGTTCCTGATGCTATTTCAGAAGTAATTTCTAGGGAATGGAATAGTCTGGGTACTTAATTTACTCCTTCTCCAAGGTTTAAGAAATTGTACCCTGTGCCATCTGATAGATTAGAATTTTGGGACAAAATCCCTAAAGTTGATGGGGCTATCTCTACTCTTGCTAAACGTACTACTATTCCTACGGCGGATAGTACTTCCTTTAAGGATCCTTTAGATAGGAAGCTTGAATCCTTTCTAAGGAGAGCTTATTTATGTTCAGGTAATCTTCTTAGACCTGCTATTTCTTTGGCTGATGTTGCTGCAGCTTCCACTTTCTGGTTGGAGGCTTTAGCGCAACAAGTGTCAGACCATAATGCTTATAGCATTGTTAAACTTCTTCAACATGCTAATAACTTTATTTGTGATGCCATTTTTTATATCGTTAGAATTGATGTCAGGTATATGTCTTTAGCTATTTTAGCTAGAAGAGCTTTATGGCTTAAATCTTGGAATGCAGATATGACTTCTAAGTCAACTTTGCTTTCTCTTTCTTTCCAAGGTAATAAATTATTTGGTTCACAGTTGGATTCTATAATTTCAACTGTTACTGGGGGGAAAGGAACCTTTTTGCCTCAGGACAAAAAATCTAAAGGTAAATATAGGGCTGCTAATCGTTTTCGTTCCTTTCGTCAGAATAAGGAACAGAAGCCTGGCCCTTCCCCTAAAGGAACGGTTTCCGTTTGAAAACCTTCTCCAGTCTGGAATAAATCCAAGCCTTTTAGAAAGTCAAAACCAGCTCCCAAATCCGCATGAAGGTGCGGCCCTCATTCCAGCACAGCTGGTAGGGGGCGAGTTACGATTTTTCAAAGATATTTGGATCAATTCGATTCACAGTCTTTGGATTCAAAACATTGTTTCACAAGAGTACAGAATAGGTTTCAAGGTAAGGCCACCTGTGAGAAGATTTTTTCTCTCACGCATTCCAGTAAACCCAGTGAAGGCTCAGGCATTTCTGAAATGTGTTTCAGACCTAGAGTTGGCTGGGGTAATTGTGCCAGTTCCAGTTCTGGAACGGGGTCTGGGGTTTTACTCAAATCTATTTATTGTACCAAAGAAGGAGAATTCCTTCAGACCAGTTCTGGATCTAAAAATATTGAATAGTTATGTAAGGATACCAACATTCAAAATGGTGACTATAAGGACTATTCTGCCTTTTGTTCAGCAAGGGCATTATATGTCTACAATAGACTTACAGGATGCATATCTTCATATTCCAATTCATCCAGATCACTATCAGTTCCTGAGATTCTCTTTTCTAGACAAGCATTACCAGTTTGTTGCCCTTCCATTTGGACTAGCAACAACTCCAAGGATCTTTTCAAAGGTTCTCGGTGCCCTTCTCTCTGTAATCAGAGAACAGGGTATTGCGGTATTTCCTTATTTGGACGATATCTTGGTACTTGCTCAGTCTTTACATTCTGCAGAATCTCATACGAATCAACTTGTGTTGTTTCTTCAAAGACATGGTTGGAGGATCAATTTACCAAAGAGTTCCTTGATTCCTCAGACAAAGGTAACCTTTTTGGGTTTTCAATTAGATTCAGTGTCCATGACTTTGTCTCTAACAGAAAAGAGACGTCTGAAGTTGGTTTCAGCTTGTCGAAATCTTCAGTCTCAATCATTCCCTTCGGTAGCTTTGTGCATGGAAATTCTAGTTCTCATGACTGCTGCATCGGACGCGATCCCCTTTGCTCGCTTTCACATGAGACCTCTCCAGCTTTGTATGCTGAACCAGTGGTGCAGGGATTATACAAAGATATCACAATTAATATCCTTAAATCCCAATGTTCGATCTTCTCTGACTTGGTGGTTGAATAACCATCGTCTAATTCAAGGGGCTTCTTTTGTTCTTCCAACCTGGACTGTGATCTCAACAGATGCGAGTCTTTCAGGTTGGGCAGCTGTATAGGGATCTCTGACAGCGCAGGGGGTTTGGGAATTTCAGGAGGCGAAATTACCAATCAACATTTTGGAACTCTGTGCGATTTTCAGAGCTCTTCAGTTCTGGCCTCTTCTGAAGAGAGAATCGTTTATTTGTTTTCAGACAGACAATGTCACAACCGTGGCGTATTTCAATCATCAAGGTGGGACTCACAGTCCTCTGGCTATGAAAGAAGTATCTCGGATACTTGTATGGGCGGAATCCAGCTCCTGTCTAATCTCTGCGGTTCACATCCCAGGTGTAGACAATTGGGAAGCGGATTATCAGTCGCCAGACGTTACATCCGGGCGAATGGTCTCTTCACCCAGAGGTATTTCTTCAGATTGTTCAAATCTGGGGACTTCCAGAAATAGATCTGATGGCCTCTCATCTAAACAAGAAACTTCCCAGGTATCTGTCCAGATCCAGGGATCCTCAGGCGGAAGCAGTGGACGCGTTGTCGCTTCCTTGGAATTATCAACCTTCTTATATCTTTCCGCCTCTAGTTCTTCTTCCAAAAGTGATTTCCAAAATTCTAATGGAACGTATTTGTATTGCTGGTGGCTCCAGCATGGCCTCACAGGTTTTGGTATTCGGATCTCGTTCGGATGGCAAGTTGCCAACCTTGAACACTTCCGTTAAGGCCAGACCTTCTATCTCAAGGCCCATTTTTCCATCAGGATCTCAAATCATTAAATTTGAAGGTATGGAGATTGAACGCTTGATTCTTAGTCATAGAGGTTTCTCTGACTCAGTGATTAATACTATGATACAGGCTCGTATGTCTGTGTCTATAAAGATTTATTACCGAGTCTGGAAGACTTACATTTCTTGGTGTTCTTCTCATAAATTCTCTTGGCATTCTTTTAGAATTCCTAGGATTTTACAGTTTCTTCAGAATGGTTTGGATAAGGGTTTGTCTGCAAGCTCTTTGAAAGGTCAAATCTCTGCTCTTTCTGTTCTTTTTCACAGAAAGATTGCTAATCATCCTGATATTCATTGTTTTGTACAGGCTTTCAAGCCTGTCATTAAGTCAATCTCTCCTCCTTGGAGTCTTAATTTGGTTCTGAGGGCTTTACAGGCTCCTCCGTTTGAACCTATGCATTCTCTGGATATTAAATTACTTTCTTGGAAAGTGTTGTTCCTTTTGGCCATCTCTTCTGCTAGAAGAGTTTCTGAGTTATCTGCTCTTTCTTGTGAATCTCCTTTTCTGATTTTTCATCAGGATAAGGTGGTGTTGCGGACTTCATTTAAATTTTTACCTAAGGTTGTGAATTCTAACAACATTAGTAGAGAAATTGTTGTCCCTTCATTGTGTCCTAATCCTAAGAATTCTATGGAGAGATCTTTAAATTCTTTGGATGTAGTAAGAGCTTTGAAATATTATGTTGAAGCTACTAAAGGTTTTAGAAAGACTTCTAGTCTATTTGTTATCTTTTCTGGTTCCAGGAAAGGTCAGAAGGCTTCTGCCATTTCCTTGGCATCTTGGTTAAAGTCTTTGATTCCTCATGCTTATGTAGAGTCGGGTAAGTCCCCGCCTCAAAGGATAACGGCTCATTCTACTAGGTCAGTTTCTACTTCCTGGGCTCTTAGGAATGAAGCTTCTGTTGATCAGATTTGCAAAGCAGCAACTTGGTCTTCTTTGCATACTTTTACTAAATTCTACCATTTTGATGTTTTTTCTTCTTCTGAAGCAGTTTTTGGTAGAAAAGTACTTCAGGCAGCTGTTTCAGTTTGATTCTTCTGCTTATAATTTCATTTTTTTTCATTATAAGATTAAAACTTTTTGATTTGGGTTGTGGATTATTTTTTCAGCGGAATTGGCTGTCTTTATTTTATCCTTCCCTCTCTAGTGACTCTTGCGTGGAAGTTCCACATCTTGGGTATCTGCTATCCCATACGTCACTAGCTCATGGACTCTTGCTAATTACATGAAAGAAAACATAATTTATGTAAGAACTTACCTGATAAATTAATTTCTTTCATATTAGCAAGAGTCCATGAGCTCCTTATTTTTGATGCTTTCGCTCCTTTCTTATCACCCCACTTCTTGGCTATTCGTTAAACTGAATTGTGGGTGTATTTATAGGCATTTTGAGGTTTGGGAAACTTTGCCCCTCCTGGTAGGAATGTATATCCCATACGTCACTAGCTCATGGACTCTTGCTAATATGAAAGAAATGAATTTATCAGGTAAGTTCTTACATAAATTATGTTTTTTAAATGTAGATAGCAAGAGAATGAAGAAAAATTGATAATAGGAGTAAATTAGAAAGTTGCTTAAAATTGCATGCTCTATCTGAATCATGAAAGAAAACATTTCGGTTCAGTGTCCCTTTAAATTACAGGAAAAGCAAGCAAATTAAATCAAAATGCCATGTACTTTCATTGCTTGTTTATGGATAATTAAACATTTTATGTAGAATTAAATTGTGATGATGTATTTACCTTTTGTAATATATATCATTCCAGTTCTTTAATAATGAACATTTTGGATCTAATAAAATACTGTACATGAATGTTTGGCAATACTGGCAATTTCGGTTTACAAGAGGTCACAATTTATTCATAATTTGATACCTGCTGAGTTGCCTTTGGCTTTTATGCTACCCTGCAGTGACTGAAAGCTCACCAATTATGTACTCTGTTGGTTATTTTATTCTAGATGGTACACCTGCATGCTGGGTAAAAAATGCAGTTTGGCACCTTTGAAGGAAGAATTACGAATTCAAGGCGTAAGTTTTTTTATTTTCTTTAGTAACAACTATATTATTGTGGGTCTGCTGAATCCTGAATGTTTTAAAGAGCAAGACAACATGCTAAATCAGATATAAATTTAAAAATGTAACGGTTAATGTAAAAAATATGCTTTGTGTCTTTTTCTTTCTTCTCCTCACTACACAAAAGAATCTTAATCTCAAACCAATAAACTTAGATTCTTTCCTCACTATCATCTAGATTATGAGTTATGCGAGCTATAGATAAATTAAAGAACGCAACAAAAGTTGCGTTATTTAACCCCCTATAGTGCAGCCATTAAAAGTTTTTAAAACCCAGGCTTGTTTGTGCGATATGGTGCTTCTAAGCTCCATACAGCACAAAATACAAGCGCTGTTTTGACGTGCTCATGCATGCTTTCCCCATAGACATCAATGGGGAAAGCGGGCTAGAAAAAAGTCTAACACTTGCGATCGTGGAAAGAAAAGCTCCGTAACGCAACCCCATTGATGTCTATGGGGGGAAAAAAACTAACGTTTAAACCCAACACCCCACGTCTAAACACCCCTAATCTGCTGCCCCAACATCGCCGCCACCTAACGTAACCCTTAGCCCAACCCTAACGTAACCCTAACACCCCCTAAGTTTAACATAATTAAAATATAGATAAATTAAACTTACAATTATTAACTAAATAATACCTATTTAAAACTAAATACAAACTTACCTTTTAAATAAAGCCCAAGCTAGCTACAATATAGCTAATAGTTATATTGTAGCTATCTTAGGCTTCATTTTTATTTCACAGGTAAGTTTGTACTGTATTTATTTTAACTTGGTAGACTAGTTAGTAAATAGTTATTAACTATTTACTATCTACCTAGTTAAAATAAATACAAACTTACCTGTCAAATAAAACCTAAGCTGCCTTACACTAAAACCTAACATTACAAAAAATAAAAAATACTAAAATTACAACAAAAAAAAAACTATCATTACAAAAAATAACAAACGAAATTATACAAAACAATAAAAATTATTCCTATTCTAATACCCTTTAAAAAAAAAAAACACACCCCAAAATTAAAAAAACACCCTAATCTATAATAAACTTCCAAGGGCCCTTAAAAAGGTTTTTTTTGTAGGGCATTGCCCTAAAGTTAACAGTTCTTTTGCTACAAAAGAAAACAAACACCCCCTAACAGTATACAAACCCCCACCCCCAAAACCCCCAAAATAAAAATAAAGTAAAACCTAATCTACCCATTGCCCTGAAAAGGGCATTTGTATGGGCATTGCCCTGAAAAGGGCATTTAGCTCTTTAGCTGCCCAAGCCCTAATCTAAAAATAAAAACCCACCCCAAAACGAAAAAAATACATTACACAAAATAACAAGCAAATTATCAAAAATAATAAAAATTATTCCTATTCGAATTCCCATTTAAAAAAAAAAAACACCCCAAAATAAAAAACCTAATCTAGAATAAACTACCAATAGCTCTTAAAATGGCCTTTTGTAGGGCATTGCCCTAAGTTAAACAGCTCTTTTACCTGATATTTTTTTTACAAAGACCCACTAACATTACAAACCCCCACTCCCCCCAAACCCATCCAATAGAATGAGAGCTGCTTAATTCCTATTGGCTGATTCAAATTTTTCAGCCAATAAGAATGCAATGGACGCCATCTTGAATCGCGTACCTTGCATTGAAGATTCAGTGTATGGAGGCGACCGTATAAAGAGAATGCTCTGCGCCGGATGTCTTCAGGATGGACCTGCTCCGCGCCGCCGGGATCAAGATAGAAGATGCCGCCTGGATGAAGATCGAAGAGGCCGTCTGGATAAAGACTTCTCGCAGCGTGGATGAGGATTTTGTTACCTAGATGAAGATCATTCAAGCGGGACTTCAAAAACTGTAAGTGGATAGTCGGGGTTACTGTTAGGTTTTTTTAAGGGCTTTTTGCATGTTTTTTTTTTTAGATTAGGTTTTGGGCAGCAAAAGAGCTAAATGCCCTTTTAAGGGCAATGCCTATACAAATGCCCTTTTCAGGGCAATGGGTAGATTAGGTTTTTTTAGAATTTAGGTTTTTAATTTTCGGGGGTTGGTTCGGTGGTGGGTTTTACTGTTGGGGGGTCTTTGTATTTTTTTTCCAGGGAAAAGAGCTGATATCTTTGGGGCAATGCCCCACAAAAGGCCCTTTTAAAGGCTATTGGTAGTTTATTGTAGGCTAGGGTTTTTTTTGGGTGGGCTTTTCTCTTGTAAGGTGTATCCAGTCCACGGATCATCCATTACTTGTGGGATATTCTCCTTCCCAACAGGAAGTTGCAAGAGGATCACCCACAGCAGAGCTGTTATATAGCTCCTCCCCTAACTGCCATATCCAGTCATTCTCTTGCAACTCTCAACAAGCATGGAGGTAGTAAGAGGAAAGTATTGAAATGTAGCTGTTATCTTGCTTCAATCAAAAGTTTGTTATTTTTAAATGGTACCGGAGTTGTACTATTTTATCCCAGGCAGAAAAATAGAAGAATCTGCCTGTGATTTCTATGATCTAAGCAGGTTGTAACTAAGATCCATTGCTGTTCTCACACATGACTGAAGAGAGAGGTAACTTCAGCGGGGGAATGGCGGGCAGGTTTTCCTGCTATGAGGTATGTGCAGTTAAGATTTTTTCTAGAAGATGTGAATGCTAGAAAATGCTGCTGATACCAAATTTATGTAAGGTAAGCCTGAATACAGTGATTTAATAGCGACTGGTATCATGCTTACTTTCTGAGGTAATACTCTTTTATATTTACAATATAAAACGTTTGCTGGCATGTTTAAATTTTTTTATATATACTTTGGTGATAAAACTTTATTGGGGCCTAGTTTTTTCCACATGGCTGGCTTAAATTTGCCTAGAAACAGTTTCCTGAGGCTTTCCACTGTGTTACTATGAGTGGGAGGGGCCTAATTTAGCGCTTTTTTGCGCAGTAACTTTTACAGACTGAGACATCCAGCTTCCTCCAGGAGTCCCCTGAATGCTATAGGACATCTCTAAAGGGCTCTTAGGCTTTCCAAAATTGTTTGTTGGGGAAGGTAGGCCCACAGCAAGGCTGTGGCAGTTGGTGTGCCTGTTAAAAAACGTTTATATCGGGGGTTTTTTATCTGTTTTTTGAACTAAGGGGTTAATCATCCATTTGCTAGTGGGTGCAATGCTCTGTTAGCTTATTATACACACTGTAAAAATTTTGTTTGATTTACTGCCTTTTTTAACTGTTTTTCAAATTCTGACAAAAATTGTTTCTCTTAAAGGCACAGTACCCGTTTCTTATATTTGCTTGTTAACTTGATTTAAAGTGTTTTCCAAGCTTGCTAGTCTCATTGCTAGTCTGTACAAACATGTCTGACATAGAGGAAACTCATTGTTCATTATGTTTAAAAGCCATGGTGGAACCCCCTCTTAGAATGTGTACCAAATGTACTGATTTCAGTTTAAGCAATAAAGATCATATTCTGTCTTTAAAAAATGTATCACCAGAAGAATCTGACGAGGGGGAAGTTATGCCGACTAACTCTCCCCACGTGTCAGATCCTTTGACTCCCGCTCAAGGGACTCACGCTCAAATGGCGCCAAGTACATCCAGGGCACCCATAGCGTTTACTTTACAATACATGGCGGCAGTCATGGATAATACACTGTCAGCGGTATTAGCCAGACTACCTGAATTTAGAGGAAAGCGAGATAGCTCTGGAGTTAGACGAAATACAGAGCATACTGACGCTTTAAGAGCTATGTCTGATACTGCCTCACAATATGCAGAAGCTGAAGAAGGAGAGCTTCTTTCTGTGGTTGATGTTTCTGACTCAGGGAAGATGATGCAACCTGATTCTGATATTTCTACATTTAAATTTAAGCTTGAACACCTCCGCATGTTACTCAGGGAGGTTTTAGCTGCTCTGAATGACTGTGATACAATTGCAGTGCCAGAGAAATTGTGTAGACTGGATAAATACTATGCAGTGCCAGTGTGCACTGATGTTTTTCCAATACCTAAAAGGTTTACAGAAATTATTACTAAGGAATGGGATAGACCAGGTGTGCCATTCTCTCCCCCTCCTATTTTTAGAAAAATGTTTCCAATAGACGCCACCACACGGGACTTATGGCAGACAGTTCCTAAGGTGGAGGGAGCAGTTTCTACTCTAGCAAAGCGTACTACTATCCCTGTCGAGGACAGTTGTGCTTTCTTAGATCCAATGGATAAAAAATTAGAGGGTTACCTTAAGAAAATGTTTATTCAACAAGGTTTTATCCTACAGCCCCTTGCATGCATTGCTCCTGTCACTGCTGCTGCGGCGTTCTGGTTTGAGTCTCTGGAAGAGCTTTACAGGTAGCGACTCCATTGGATGACATACTTGACAAGCTTAGAGCACTTAAGCTAGCCAATTCTTTTGTTTCTGATGCCATTGTTCATTTGACTAAACTAACGGCTAAGAATTCTGGTTTTGCTATCCAGGCGCGCAGAGCGCTATGGCTTAAATCATGGTCAGCTGACGTTACTTAAAAGTCTAAGCTGCTTAACATTCCCTTCAAGGGGCAGACCCTATTCGGGCCTGGTTTGAAGGAGATTATTGCCGATATCACTGGAGGAAAAGATCATGCCCTTCCTCATGATAGGTCCAAATCAAGGGCCCATGTTTTCGTGCCTTTCGAAACTTCAAGGCAAGTGCGGCATCAACTTCCTCTAATGCAAAACAAGAGGGAACTTTTGCTCAGTCCAAGACGGTCTGGAGACCTAACCAGGCCTGGAACAAAGGTAAGCAGGCCAAAAAGCCTACTGCTGCCTCTAAGACAGCATGAAGGAACGGCCCCCTATCCGGTAATGGATCTAGTAGGGGGCAGACTTTCGCTCTTCGCCCAGGCGTGGGCAAGAGATGTCCAGGATCCCTGGGCATTGGAAATTATATCCCAGGGATATCTTCTGGACTTCAAGGCTTCCCCCCCAAAAGGGAGATTTCACCTTTCACAATTATCTGCAAACCAGATAAAGAGAGAGGCATTCTTACACTGTGTACAAGACCTCCTAGTTATGGGAGTGATCCATCCAGTTCCAAAGGAGGAACAGGGACAGGGATTTTACTCTAATCTGTTTGTGGTTCCCAAAAAAGAGGGAACCTTCAGACCAATTTTGGATCTAAAGATCTTAAACAAATTCCTCAGAGTTCCATCATTCAAGATGGAGACTATTCGTAACATCCTACCTATGATCCAGGAGGGTCAATACATGACTACAGTGGATTTAAAGGATGCTTATCTTCACATTCCGATACACAAAGATCTTCATCGGTTTCTCAGGTTTGCCTTCCTTGACAGGCATTACCAGTTTGTAGCTCTTCCCTTTGGGTTAGCTACAGCCCCAAGAATTTTTACGAAGGTTCTGGGGTCGCTTCTGGCGGTCCTAAGGCCGTGGGGCATAGCAGTGGCCCCTTATTTAGACGACATCCTGATTCAGGCGTCAAACTTCCAAATTGCCAAGTCTCATACGGACATAGTGTTGGCATTTCTGAGGTTGCATGGGTGGAAGGTGAACGAGGAAAAGAGTTCTCTATCCCCCCTCACAAAGAGAAATACATTTATCAGGTAAGCATAAATTATGTTTTTTTTAATTTTACATAATCTCTATTGGCAAAAATTAGTATAGACGCCTATGTAGACCTTGCACCTGAGGCAGGTGATTAGTAGGAGGAGCTACACAGTATACAAGGTATATAAAGCATGTAACGAGAATGGGGCGATACAGCTCTTTTATTAACAGTTGAACAGCCCTTGATAAATGTAGTTGATCCCCTGAAATGCATTGAGCGTTTTAATTAAAAGATGTTTGAAGATATGTCTATTGAGAGTCTTCAATAAAACAAGTTTGAAATCTACATCTGCTTCCTAGTGAGTACATTCATTTTGTGCAGGTTAGGTGAAAAACGTTATTGCGCTATCGTTTGTGTTCCTTTCCAGAGATTTATTTGGAGAAGAATGCTGAAGTCACCTACCTGAAAAGGCCAGCGCCACCATTAATTGCAGGTTCTGGGGCAGTTTCAAAAATCTTAATGCCTTTGTAAGAATCAAGTTTTCCATTGATTTTTCAGACTAAGTTTATGCTCTTCCTCTAATTGCTTTACTTCCCTTCAAAAGATCAAGCTTCAAACAGTGTGCTGTTCTAACCCTTGTACCAAACAGTTCTATAGGCTCACGGAACAGTGTGACTCAAAAGGGCCGACTTACCGCGTCCGGTCCTTGGGGTGATCTGTGTTTCCTCCGATCTGGTCTCTGGGCACAGGATATCAGTGGTCCTTGCTCACCGAGGACCTTCTCCTATCCTGCGATACCTTATCGCCCGGGGTGCCCTGGAAATCCTCGATTCTGCCAGCTACTTGCTTCCGTACAGACCACACCCTCCTCAGACGCGTGCGGCTCACGTGATTGGTCGACAGCCTTGGACGTCACCCCCTGGTATCCTATCCGTCCAATCCGGGAGTGGGGGAGGGAAGGAGGCACTTCGCTATGGAAAGCCTCGTCCGTGCTCACTGTCAAAGGATCCAATGGTAATAGAGCAAAAGACAAGAAGGACAGGAGCACCAGTTTATGTAATAACAGCGTTTATTCCAAAACAACGCTGATAATAATATAGAGCACAAAGTCCTTAATTGACAAAACCGTTCTTATACATCAATGCTCAATGAACACTGACAGCAGCTGGTTGTCCAAGGATAGATAAAAGGTGCCAAACAGCTGACGCGTTTCGGCTAGAGAGCCGTAGTCTTAGCTGATAAAATTGTTAAAAGCCAGTTGAGCCAATCCTAGCTACAGAAAAAATAAATCCATTGGGAACATAGTGGCACCTACTAAGCTTAAAAAAAGCTGAACCAGGAGGTTCAGCATGGCTGTTGATCAAGGGAATGCATAGGTGCAATTATAGAGACTGTGTTGCCTGTGAAAAAGTTGAATGTGGTGAATTCTTTCAATCCACCACCACAGGACAACAATTTGGCATAAAAACTTGCTTAAATTGCAGGTCTAAATATGTTGTGTACCTAATTACTTGTGTATCATGCAGGTTGACCACAAGGGAGATAAGATCCTGTCAGGGAACATCTCTTCACTATAAGGACAAGCAAATCCAGCACTCCTTTGGTGCAACACTTTGCACATAGACATAAAAAAAGTGCTGAGAGCTTCAGGTGGATGGCTATTAAAAATGTTCCAGTCCCCCCGAGAGGAGGAGACAGGGAAAAGGCCTTAGGCAGACAGGAGGTGTTCTGGATCTTCAAATTAAAGACCAGAACACCTTCAGGACTAAACTCTGCTTTTGATTTGATAAATTACTGGCATTAGAACATGCATAATCACAATAATGAGGGTTGACTAGATCAGGTACACTACCCTTATAAACCTTTCACAATCCTAGAGTACTAACTATGTAAATTCACCAAACTTTATTTTAAGCAACTAAACCTTATTCGCCCAATATTTTTTCATTATAGTGTGTCCTTTGTGAACAAAAAGAAAGTTTCCACACTAGGATCACTGGTCCTAATTTAACCATCATGGCCAACCAGGATATTAAAGCAAGAAGTTTACTCTCGCAGTATTAATTAATTAGTTCAACAAACACACAACTAGTGATACATTTTAACAACTGTTCTCATAGGTCAGTGAAAAGCTATCGCAGTAAGAAACTAAAAAACATAAAAACCAAAAAACTAAAAAAACTAGTTTAGAAGTTGGAAACATTGTGTAACGTTTATATTATGAGCTCTTTTTCTGACAATGCCCATAGATGTATTTTTTTTAGATAAGGCATTGTTTGCGGAGTAGTGGCAAAGTAACCGCTAGGATGTTGTAATATGTAACCATATTTCAGGCTAGTTAGTGATAATGGTATACCCCAGAAATTGTTAATAAGTAAATAATAATAAATGCCAATCAAATAACTAAGTTATAAATGAAAATTGTTCATCAGGCATTTTGCTTAAACAAGATATTATCTATGGAGGAGTAGAAAAGCATCCGCAATGATGTTGCAAATTGTGGCCGTATCTTAATTTGGTCAGCAATAGCATTACACCGTAGGCAATGTCAGCTAGGAAGTGTTTATTTTATTTTAAGTAAACCATAAATGTGTAAATGAATTTATATGGCACAATATCCCTTTAAGTGGTATTATGAAACAAGTTAAGTACATTATTCAACGTTGTGATTACAATCATTGGTGTCTATTCATGTGTATTTGGCTTGTTAACTATATACGAGCTAGGATTGGCTCAACTGGCTGTCCAATGAGATGAGGGTTAGCCCTTGAAAAAGGGCGCTTGTTTTTAACAATTTTATCAGCTAAGACTACGGCTCTCTAGCCGAAACGCGTCAGCTGTTTGGCACCTTTTATCTATCCTTGGACAACCAGCTGCTGTCAGTGTTCATTGAGCATTGATGTATAAGAACGGTTTTGTCAATTAAGGACTTTGTGCTCTATATTATCAGCTTTTGCTCTGTTCTAACCCTTGCCCAGGACATCTTGAATTTGATTTTTATTTCTAGTTCTGGCTGGATATAATTAGTGGCTTCTTCCTCAGATTCACAGTCTTCTTTATCATGATTACATTCCTTTACCTGAAACTTGAAAGTGCTTCCTCTGAGGGCCTGATTAGTAATTCCTTAATTATTTGAGTTTTTATTAGTCCATTTTTTGTAAAAATGTTTAAATTACACTTTAATTTCTTCTTGGAATCTTAAGTCTTAGCTTGAGGTTCTTTCATTCCATTCTAATTCAAGAAGGAAAGAAGAAGCAGCTCTTCTACTAAGGCTGCTAAAGGAATTAGGAAATCTGTTTTTCTTTTTGTTCTCAATTCTGTTGCCTGTCAAGTAAGTATTAAACATTTCCACTTTGGTTATTTCCATTTCCACTTCTTTAAGAGGAATACCCAAATAGCCCCCATTGGATTATTTTACTTAATTCTACCAGTTCAATGCATTTGTGTTATCACAAGCTACAAAAAGGATTGTGCTTTAGTACAGACCCACCAATACTACTATGGGGTTCTATGAGAGTGTTAGAAAAACATAATTTATGTAAGAATTTACCTGATAAATTAATTTTTCATATTGGCAAGAGTCCATGAGCTAGTGATGTATGGGATATACATTCCTACCAGGAGGGGCAAAGTTTCCCAAACCTCAAAATGCCTATAAATACACCCCCCACCACACCCACAATTCAGTTTAAGGAATAGCCAAGAAGTGGGGTGATAAGAAAGGAGCGAAAGCATCAACAAGGAATTGGAATAATTGTGCTTTATACAAAAAAATCATAACCACCACAAAAAGGGTGGGCCTCATGGACTCTTGCCAATATGAAGGAAATGAATTTATCAGGTAAATTCTTACATAAATTATGTTTTCTTTCCATTAATTGGCAAGAGTCCATGAGCTAGTGACGTATGAGATAGCAAATACCCAAGATGTGGAACTCCACGCAAGAGTCACTAGAGAGGGAGGGATAAAAATAAAGACAGCCAATTCCGCTGAAAACGAATCCACAACCCAAATCAAAATCTAGCAGAAGAGATGGCCAAAAGGAACAATACTTTCCAATAAAGTAATTTAATGTCCAATGAATGTATAGGCTCAAATTGAGGAGCCTGTAAAGCCCTCAAAACCAAATTAAGACTCCAAGGAGGAGAAATTGGCTTAATGACAGGCTTGATATGAACCAAAGCCTGTACAAAACAATGAATATCAGGAAGATTAGCAATTTTTCTGTGAAACAGAACAGAAAGAGCAGAAATTTGTCATTTCAAGGAACTTGCAGACAAACCCTTATCCAAACCATCCTGAAGAAACTGTAAAATTCTAGGAATTCTAAAAGAATGCCAAGAGAATTTATGAGAAGAACACCATGAAATGTAAGTCTTCCAAACTCGGTAATAAATCTTTCTAGACACAGATTTGCGAGCCTGCAACATATTATTAATCACTGAGTCAGAGAAACCTTTATGACTAAGCACTAGGCGTTCAATCTCCATACTGATGGAAAAATGGACCTTGAGATAGAAGGTCTGGCCTTAACGGAAGTGGCCATGATGGAGCCACCAGCAGTACAAATGAACGCTCCATTATGATTTTGGAAATCACTCTTGGAAGAAGAACTAGAGGCAGAAATACATAAGCAGGTTGATAATTCCAAGGAAGTGACAACGCATCCACTGCTTCCGCCTGAGGATCCCTGGACCTGCACAGATACCTGGGAAGTTTCCTGTTTAGATGAGAAGCCATCAGATCTATTTCTGGAAGCCCCCACATCTGAACAATTTGAAGAAACACATCGGGGTGAAGAGACCATTCTCCCGGATGTAAAGTCTGGCGACTGAGATAATCCGCTTCCCAATTGTCTATACCTGGGATATGGACCGCAGAGATTAGACAGGAGCTGGATTCAGCCCATGCAAGTATCCGAGATACTTCTTTCATAGCTTGAGGACTGTGAGTCCCACCTTGATGATTGACATACGCCACGGTTGTGACATTGTCTGTCTGAAAACAAATAAACGGTTCTCTCTTCAGGAGAGGCAAAACTGAAGAGCCCTGAAAATCGCACGGAGTTCCAAAATATTGATTGGTAATCTCGCCTCTTTAGATTTCCAAAGCCCCTGCACTGTCAGAGATCCCCAGACAGCTCCCCAACCTGAAAGACTCACATCTGTTGTAATCACAGTCCAGGTTGGACGAACAAAAGAGACCCCTTGAACTAAACGATGGTGATCTAACCACCAAGTCAGATATAGTCGAACATTGGGATTTAAGGATATTAATTGTGATATCTTTGTATAATCCCTTCACCATTGGCTCAGCATACAAAGCTGAAGAGGTCTCATGTGAAAATGAGCAAAGGGGATCACGTCCGATGCTGCAGTCATGAGACCTAAAACCTCCATGCACATAGCTACTGAAGGGAATGACTGAAACTGAAGGTTCCGACAAGCTGAAACCAATTTCAGACGTCTTTTGTCTGTTAGAGACAAAGTCATGGATACTTAATCTATTTGGAATCCTTAAAAGGTTACCCTTGTCTGAGGAATCAAGGAACTTTTTGGTAAATTGATCCTCCAACAATGTCTTTGAAGAAACAACACTAATTGATTTGTGTGAGATTCTGCAGAATGTAAAGACTGAGCAAGGACCAAGATATCGTCCAAATAAGGAAACACTGCAATACCCCGCTCTCTGATTATAGAGAGTAGGGCACCGCGAACCTTTGAAAAGATCCTTGGAGCTGTTGCTAGGCCAAAAGGAAGAGCAACAAATTGGTAATGCTTGTCTAGAAAAGAGAATCTCAGGAACTGATAGTGATCTGGATGAATCAGAATATGAAGATATGCATCCTGTAAGTCTATTGTGGACATTTAATGCCCTTGCTGAACAAAAGGCAGAATAGTCCTTATAGTCACCATTTTAATTATTGGTATTCTTACATAATGATTCAAAATTTTTAGATCCAGAACTGGTCTGAAAGAATTCTCTTTCTTTGGAACAATGAACAGATTTGAATAAAACCCCAGACCCCGTTCCGGAAAGGGAACTGGCACAATTACCCCGGATAACTCCAGGTCTGAAACACACTTCAGGAAAGCCTGCGCCTTTACTGGGTTCATTGGAATGCGTGAGAGAAAAAAACTTCTCACAGAGGGTCTTACCTTGAAACCTATTCTGTACCCTTGAGAAACAATGTTCTGGATCCAATGATTTTGGATTGAATTGATCCACACATCTTTGAAAAATCTTAGTCTGCCCCCTACCAGCTGCCCTGGAATGAGGGCCGCACCTTCATGCGGATTTGGGGCTGATTTTGATTTTCTAAAAGGCTTGGATTTATTCCAGACTGGAGAAGGCTTCCAATTGGAAATCGTTCCTTTAGGGGAAGGGTCAGGTTTCTGTTCCTTATTCTGACGAAAGGAACGAAAACGATTAACAGCCCTAAATTTACCCTTAGATTTTTTTATCCTGAGGCAAGAAGGTTCCCTTCCCCCAGTGACAGTTGAAATAATAGAATCCAACTGAGAACCAAATAATTTATTACCTTGGAAAGAAAGAGATAGCAACGTTGACTTAGAAGTCATATCCGCATTCCAAGATTTAAGCCATAAAGCTCTTCTAGCTAAAATAACTAAAGACATATACCTTACATCAATTCTAATGATATCAAAAATGGCATCACAAATGAAATTATTAGCATGTTGAATTAGCTTAACAATGCTATACACAATAGGATCTGGTACTTGTTGCGCTAAAGTTTCCAACCAAAAAGTTGAAGCCGCAGCAACATCAGCCAAAGAAATAGCAGACCTATGAAGATGACCTGAACATAAATAAGCCTTCCTTAGATAAGATTCAAGCTTCCTATCTAAAGGATCTTTAAAAGAAGTACTATCTGCTGTAGGAATAGTAGTACGCTTTGCAAGAGTAGAGATAGCCCATCAACTTTGGGGATCTTTTCCCAAAACTCCAATCTATCCGTAGGCAAAGGGTACAGTTTCTTAAACCTTGAAGAAGGACTAAATGAAGTACCCAGACTATTCCATTCCCTAGAAATTACATCTGAAATAGCATCAGGAACTGGAAAAACCTCTGGAATAACTACACGAGGTTTAAAAACCGATTTTAAATGTTTACTGGTTTTAATAGCAAGAGGACTAGTCTCCTCCATATCTAATGCAATCAACACCTCCTTTAATAAAGAACGAATATACTCCATTTTAAATAAATATGAAGTTTTGTCAGTGTCAATATCTGAGGCAGAATCTTCTGAACCAGAGAGATCCTCATCAGAGATAGATAAATCAGAATGCTGTCGGTCATTTAAAAATTCATCGAATTTATGAGAAGTTTTAAAAGACCTTCTGAATAGAATTAGAAAACAAATTCTCTCACATTAACAGGAATGTCCTGAACATTAGATGTTGAAGGAACAACAGGTAATGGATTACTACTAATGAAAATATTGTCTGCTTTTGAAAGTTTATCATGACAACTAACACATACTACAGCCGGAGGACAGCCGGAGGAACAGTTACCACAAGATTACAACAAATGCACTTAGCTTTGGTAGAACCGACATCAGGCAGCAGGATTCCAGTAGTAGATTCTGAAACAGGGTCAGCTTGAGACATCTTGCAATATGTAATAGAAAAAAACAACATATAAAGCAAAATTATCAATTTCCTTATATGACAGTTTCAGGAATGGAAAATATGCAAACAGAATAAGCCTCTGGAAACCAGAAGCAAAAAGAAATAATGACTTAAGTAATGTCAAAAATCTGGCGCCAAGTAAGACGCCCAACTGACAAAATATTTTTTGGCGCTAAAAAAGTCTGCAACAAACACGAGCGTCATAGATGAAGCAACTACGTGAAAAACTATCGGCGCCAACTAAGACACCGGAAATTACGTCATTACGTCAACAAACGTAATTCTCGTGCCAAAAAAGTCTTGCACCAAAAATTATGCAATAAATTATAGAATTTTGCGCTCCCGCGAGCCTAACAGCCCACAATTTAGAAAAGAAAGTCAATTTGAAAAATTTTCAGGTAAGAAATAATTTTTTTAATATGCATTTCCCAAAATGAAACTGACAGTCTGTAAGAAGGAAATATACTGATTAACCTGAGTCATGGCAAATATAAGTATAAAACATATATTTAGAACTTTACATATAAAGTGCCAAACCATAGCTGAGAGTTTCACAAGTAAAAGAAAACATACTTACCAAAAGACACTCATCTACATAAAGTAGACAGCCAAACCAGTACTGAAACGAGAATCAGTAGAGGTAATGGTATATAAGAGTATATCGTCCATCTGAAAAGGGAGGTAGGAGATGAATCTCTACGACGATAACAGAGAACCTATGAAATAGATCCCCGTTAGGATGACCATTGTATTCAATAGGTAATACTCCCTTCACATCCCTCTGACATTCGCTGTACTCTGAGAGGAACCGGGCTTCAGCATGCTGAGAAGCGCATATCAACGTAGAAATCTAGCACAAACTTACTTCACCACCTCCATAGGAGGCAAGGTTTGTAAAAACTGAATTGTGGGTGTGGTGGGGTGTATTTATAGGCATTTTGAGGTTTGGGAAACTTTGCCCCTCCTGGTAGGAATGTATAGCCCATATGTCACTAGCTCATGCACTCTTGCCAATTACATGAAAGAAATTAGTTTTAAATGTCTTGATAAATCAAGGTGTTCATATTTTGTAGTAAAAGCGTATGATGGACCCACCCTGCTTGGCAGAAATGCTTGGTTTTGTTCATGTGTTTCTCATAATTGTAATAGGGTCAGTCTCTTTTTTTCTTTAAAATATGTTACTACTTATGCTTGTACTGATATAGCTCTACTTCACACGTTAGGAAATAGACTTAAGAAAGTATACACCTATTATTTATTGCTTATAATATTTTTTTTAAATATACAAGAAATTGAAGTGTTTCCATAAGCTGTTAGATAGATGACGTGTATTGTGTTATCTGCTTCAGCAGCTAACAATACTTTATACAGAATTATTCAGAGAGCTATTAAAGTGAAAACTTTTTTAGCTCAGCAATTTCTTATCTCGGTAGACAAAGAAGAAATAACCTTCATGTTTTGACCTTCTAGCTAGTGTAGTTTGGCTTGAGAGTATTTTGTTTGAGTTATTTGTGGCTATTTGCTTTCCTTTGTCGTATGTGTATGTGCGTGCTAGTGTGTGCGTGCTAGTGTGTGTGTACTAGTGTGTGTGTACTAATGTGTACGTGTGTGTGTGCTAGTGTGTGTGTGTGTGCTAGTGTGTGTGTACTAATGTGTGCTAGTGTGTGTGTACTAGTGTGTGTGTGTGTGTACTAGTGTGTTTGTGTGTGTGTACTAGTGTGTGTGTGTGTGTGTGTACTAGTGTGTTTGTGTGTGTGTGTACTAGTGTGTGTGTGTGTTTGTGTGTGTGTGTGTGTGTGTGTGCATATATATATATATATATATATGTACAGTATGTATATATATATATAAAATATATATATGTGTGTGTGTGTGTGTGTGTATATATATATATATATATTTATTTAAAATAGTTGTTCACCTGCTTTATTTAAAATAAACAAAAAAACATTTGCAATGTAAATTACAAGAAACTCTATTTAATTTTGTGATTCTACCAAATTTTATTTCTCTTGTTAAGTGTGTCCAGTCCACGGATCATCCATTACTTGTGGGATATTCTCCTTCCCAACAGGAAGTTGCAAGAGGATCACCCACAGCAGAGCTGCTATATAGCTCCTCCCCCAGCTGTCATATCCAGTCATTCTCTTGCAAGCCTCAACCAAGATGGAGGTCGTAAGAGGAGTGTGGTGTTTTATACTTAGTTTATTCTTCAATCAAAAGTTTGTTATTTTTAAATGGTGCCGGAGTGTACTGTTTATCTCAGGCAGTATTTAGAAGAAGAATCTGCCTGCGTTTTCTATTATCTTAGCAGAAGTAACTAAGATTCATGGCTGTTCTCACATATTTTGAGGAGTGAGGTAACTTCAGAGAGGGAATGGCGTGCAGGTTTTCTGCAATAAGGTATGTGCAGTTAAAATATTTTTCTAGGGATGGAATTTGCTAGAAAATGCTGCTGATACCGAAGTAATGTAAGTAAAGCCTTAAATGCAGTGAGAGCGACTGGTATCAGGCTTATTAATAGAGATACATACTCTTATAAAAATGTAATATAAAACGTTTGCTGGCATGTTTAATCGTTTTTATATGTATTTGGTGATAAAACTTATTGGGGCCTAGTTTTTTTCCACATGGCTGGCTTGAATTTTGCCTAGAAACAGTTTCCTTAGGCTTTCCACTGTTGTAATATGAGTGGGAGGGGCCTATTTTGCCGTTTTTTTGCACAGCAAAAATTACAGACACAGACATCCAGCTTCTTCCTGCATGATCCAGGACATCTCTGGAGGGCTCAAAAGGCTTCAAAGTCGTTTTTGAGGGAGGTAAAAAGCCACAGTAGGGCTGTGGCAGTTGTTGTGACTGTTTGAAAAAAGTTTTTGTCATTTATTATTCCGTTTTGGGTATTAAGGGGTTAATCATCCATTTGCAAGTGGGTGCAATGCTCTGCTAACTTGTTACATACACTGTAAAAATTTCGTTAGTGTAACTGCCTTTTTTCACTGTTATTTCAAATTGTGTTTATTAAAGGTGCAGTAACGTTTTTTATATTGCTTGTAAACTTGTTTAAAGTGTTTTCCAAGCTTGCTAGTCTCATTGCTAGTCTGTTTAAACATGTCTGACACAGAGGAAACTACTTGTTCATTATGTTTGAAAGCCATGGTGGAGCCCCATAGGAGAATGTGTACTAAATGTATTGATTTCACCTTAAACAGTAAAGATCAGTCTTTAAATGTAAAAGAAATATCACCAGAAGATTCTGACGAGGGGGAAGTTATGCCGACTAACTCTCCCCACGTGTCAGACCCTTCGCCTCCCGCTCAGGGGATGCACGCTAATAGGGCGCCAATTACATCAGGGACGCCCATAGCGATTACCTTGCAGGACATGGCTGCAATCATGAATAATACCCTGTCAGAGGTATTATCCAGGTTGCCTGAATTAAGAGGCAAGCGCGATTGCTCTGGGGTTAGGAGAAATACAGAGCGCACAGATGCTGTAAGGGCCATGTCTGATACTGCGTCACAATATGCAGATCATGAGGACGGAGAGCTTCAGTCTGTGGGTGACATCTCTGATTCGGGGAAACCTGATTCAGAGATTTCTAATTTTAAATTTAAGCTTGAGAACCTGTGTGTGTTGCTTGGGGAGGTATTAGCTGCTCTGAATGACTGTAACACAGTTGCAGTACCAGAGAAATTGTGTAGGCTGGATAAATACTATGCGGTGCCGGTGTGTACTGATGTTTTTCCTATACCTAAAAGGCTTACAGAAATTAATAGCAAGGAGTGGGATAGACCGGGTGTGCCTTTTTCCCCACCTCCTATATTTAGAAAAATGTTTCCAATAGACGCCACTACACGGGACTTATGGCAGACGGTCCCTAAGGTGGAGGGAGCAGTTTCTACTTTAGCAAAGCGTACTACTATCCCGGTTGAGGACAGTTGTGCTTTTTCAGATCCAATGGATAAAAAATTGGAGGGTTACCTTAAGAAAATGTTTATTCAACAAGGTTTTATTTTACAGCCCCTTGCATGCATTGCGCCTGTCATGGCCGCGGCGGCATTCTGGTTTGAGGCCCTGGAAGAGGCCATCCATACAGCTCCATTGACTGAAATTATTGACAAGCTTAGAACACTTAAGCTAGCTAACTCATTTGTTTCTGATGCCATTGTTCATTTGACTAAACTAACTCGCTAAGAATTCCGGATTCGCCATCCAAGCGCGTAGGGCGCTATGGCTTAAATCCTGGTCAGCTGACGTGACTTCGAAGTCTAAATTACTCAACATTCCTTTCAAGGGGCAGACCTTATTCGGGCCTGGTTTGAAGGAAATTATTGCTGACATTACTGGAGGTAAGGGTCACACCCTTCCTCAGGACAGGGCCAAAGCAAAGGCCAAACAGTCTAATTTTCGTGCCTTTCGAAATTTCAAGGCAGGTGCAGCATCAACTTCCTCCGCTTCAAAGCAAGAGGGAACTTTTGCTCAATCTAAGCAGGCCTGGAAACCTAACCAGTCCTGGAACAAAGGCAAGCAGGCCAGAAAGCCTGCTGCTGCCTCTAAGACAGCATGAAGGAACGGCCCCCTATCCGGCGACGGATCTAGTAGGGGGCAGACTTTCTCTCTTCGCCCAGGTGTGGGCAAGAGATGTTCAGGATCCCTGGGTGTTGGAGATCATATCTCAGGGATATCTTCTGGACTTCAAAGCTTCCCCTCCACAAGGGTGATTTCATCTTTCAAGGCTATCTGCAAATCAGATAAAGAAAGAGGCATTCCTACGCTGTGTGCAAGACCTCCTAGTTATGGGAGTGATCCATCCAGTTCCGCGGATGGAACAAGGACAGGGTTTTTATTCAAATCTGTTTGTGGTTCCCAAAAAAGAGGGAACCTTCAGACCAATTTTGTATCTAAAGATCTTAAACAAATTCCTCAGAGTTCCATCCTACCCATGATCCAAGAAGGTCAGTACATGACCACAGTGGACTTAAAGGATGCCTACCTTCACATACCGATTCACAAAGATCATCATCGGTTTCTAAGGTTTGCCTTTCTAGACAGGCATTACCAATTTGTAGCTCTTCCCTTCGGGTTGGCTACAGCCCCGAGAATCTTTACAAAGGTTCTGGGCTCACTTCTGGAGGTTCTAAGTCCGCGAGGCATAGCGGTGGCTCCGTATCTAGACGACATCCTGATACAGGCGTCAAGCTTTCAAGTTGCCAAGTCTCATACAGAGATAGTTCTGGCATTCCTGAGGTCGCACGGGTGGAAAATGAACAAGGAAAAGAGTTCTCTATCCCCACTCACAAGAGTCTCCTTCTTAGGGACTCTTATAGATTCTGTAGAAATGAAAATTTACCTGACGGAGTCCAGGTTATCAAAACTTCTAAATGCTTGCCGTGTTCTTCACTCCATTCCGCGCCCTTCGGTAGCTCAGTGTATGGAGGTAATCGGCTTAATGGTAGCGGCAATGTACATAGTGCCATTTGCGCGCCTTCATCTCAGACCGCTGCAATTATGCATGATGAGTCAGTGGAATGGGGATTACACAGTTTGTCCCCTCTGCTAAATCTGGATCAAGAGACCAGAGATTCTCTTCTCTGGTGGTTGTCTCGGGTACACCTGTCCAAGGGTATGACCATTCGCAGGCCAGATTGGACAATTGTAACAACAGATGCCAGCCTTCTAGGTTGGGGTGCAGTCTGGAACTCCCTGAAGGCACAGGGATCCTTCCAATAAATATTCTGGAGTTAAGAGCGATATTCAATGCTCTTGGCTTGGCCTCAGTTAGCAACACTGAGGTTCATCAGATTTCAGTCGGACAACATCACGACTGTGGCTTACATCAACCATCAAGGGGGAACCAGGAGTTCCCTAGCGATGTTAGAAGTCTCAAAAATAATTTGCTGGGCAGAGTACCACTCTTGCCACCTGTCAGCAATCCATATCCCAGGCATGGAGAACTGGGAGGCGTATTTTCTAAGTCGTCAGACTTTCCATCCGGGGGAGTGGGAACTCCATCCGAAGGTGTTTGCTCAATTGATTCATCGTTGGGGCAAACCAGAGTTGGATCTCATGGCGTCTCGCCAGAACACCAAGCTTCCTTGTTACGGATCCAGGTCCAGGGACCCAGAAGCGACGCTGATAGATGCTCTAGCAGCGACTTGGTTCTTCAACCTGGCTTATGTGTTTCTACCGTTTCCTCTGCTCCCTCGACTGATTGCCAAAATCAAACAGGAGAGAGCATCGGTGATTCTGATAGCGCCTGCGTGGCCACGCAGGACTTGGTATGCAGACCTAGTGGACATGTCATCCTTTACACCATGGACTCTGCCTCTAAGACAGGACCTTCTGATACAAGGTCCTTTCAATCATCCAAATCTAATTTCTCTGAGACTGACTGAATGGAGATTGAACGCTTGATTCTATCAAAGCGTGGCTTCTCCGAGTCAGTCATTGATACTTTAATACAGGCACGAAAGCCTGTTACCAGGAAAATCTACCACAAGATATGGAGTAAATATCTTTATTGGTGTGAATCCAAGAATTACTCATGGAGTAAGGTTAGGATGCCTAGAATATTGTCCTTTCTCCAAGAGGGCTTGGACAAAGGATTATCAGCTAGTTCCTTAAAGGGACAGATTTCTGCTCTGTCTATTCCTTTGCACAAGCGTCTTGTAGAGCTTCCAGACGTCCAGGCATTTTGCCAGGTTTTGGTTAGAATTAAGCCTGTGTTTAAACCTGTTGCTCCCCCGTGGAGCTTAAACTTGGTTCTTAAGGTTCTTCAGGGAGTTCCGTTTGAACCCCTTCATTCCATTGATATTAAACTTTTATCTTGGAAAGTTCTGTTTTTGATGGCTATTTCCTCGGCTCGGAGTCTCTGAGCTATCTGCCTTACAATGTGATTCTCCTTATCTGATTTTTCATGCAGATAAGGTAGTTCTGCGTACCAAACCTGGGTTTTTACCTAAGGTGGTTTCTAACAAGAATATCAATCAAGAGATTGTTGTTCCATCATTGTGTCCTAATCCTTCTTCAAAGAAGGAAAGTCTTTTACATAATCTGGACGTAGTCCGTGCCTTGAAGTTTTACTTACAAGCTACTAAGGATTTTCGTCAAACATCTTCCCTGTTTGTCGTTTACTCTGGACAGAGGAGAGGTCAAAAAGCTTCGGCAACCTCTCTTTCCTTTTGGCTTCGGAGCGTAATACGCCTAGCCTATGAGACTGCTGGACAGCAGCCCCCTGAAAGGATTGCAGCTCATTCTACTAGAGCTGTGGCTTCCACCTGGGCCTTTAAAAATGAGGCCTCTGTTGAACAGATTTGCAAGGCTGCGACTTGGTCTTCGCTTCACACCTTTTCCAAATTTTACAAATTTGATACTTTTGCTTCTTCGGAGGCTGTTTTTGGGAGAAAGGTTCTTCAGGCAGTGGTTCCTTCCGCTTAATCCTGCCTTGTCCCTCCCATCATCCGTGTACTTTAGCTTTGGTATTGGTATCCCACAAGTAGTGGATGATCCGTGGACTGGATACACTTAACAAGAGAAAACATAATTTATGCTTACCTGATAAATTTATTTCTCTTGTAGTGTATCCAGTCCACGGCCCGCCCTGTCCTTTTAAGGCAGGTCTAAATTTTAATTAAACTACAGTCACCACTGCACCCTATGGTTTCTCCTTTCTCTGTTTGTTTTCGGTCGAATGACTGGATATGACAGCTGGGGGAGGAGCTATATAGCAGCTCTGCTGTGGGTGATCCTCTTGCAACTTCCTGTTGGGAAGGAGAATATCCCACAAGTAATGGATGATCCGTGGACTGGATACACTACAAGAGAAATAAATTTATCAGGTAAGCATAAATTATGTTTTTTTTTAGCACTGAATTTGTAAATAAAATATATTTCTCTTTTAGGTTCCTAAAGTTGCTCATACAGAATTTTATCAGGGACGCACAATGCGTTGGGCTCTGGCATGGAGTTTTTACGATGATGTTGTCATCCCGGTGAGTGAATAGGAATCTTAAACCTATAATTACTTCATGTAAAATCGGATGTGGAATGAAAAAGAAAGAAAGTTATCTTTTTAAAAGAGTATACTTTGCAGACATGGGAATACTAAAAATTAGGGCTGCATCAACTAATCACAGAACACCTAATCAATAATGAGATTCGTTGACAACTATTTTTATGATCAATCTTACTGATTCATTGTTGCAACCGTACTGAAAATAGCCTCATGCTGTTTATTTTTACAATACTTCAAAAGGTTTTAACACCTTAAAATAATACAATATTTTAAATACAAGTGTTTATTTTGCAGACTTATTTTGCAGACTTGCAGATTTCATTTAGGTTCAGGTTACTGACTTTGTCGTTTTACTTTATCTCAGCTAATAGAATTGTAAAGTAATATATCATTTGTATTTTATGCTATTGGTATAATTTTTTTGTTTACTCTATTATCAGTGAGTTGATTCAGGAGGAAAACGTTGAGGTTAAAGGGACAGTCTACAATAAAAATGTTATTGTTTTAAAGATAGATAATCCCTTTTATTACCCATTCCCCAGTTTTACATAACCAACACAGTTATATAACCTCTGTGGTTACCTTGTATCTAAGCCTCTTCTGACAGCCCCCTGATCACATCACTTTGTTTTCATTATCTATTGAGTTGCATTTAGTACTGTGTTGGCCTAAATCTTAAATAACTCCTCGAGGGTGAACACAATGTTATCTATATGGCCCACATGAACTAGCAATCTCCTGTTGTGAAAAGCAAATACAAAAGCATGTGATTAAGAGGCTGTCAATAGAGCCTTTGCAACAGGCAGAAATTTAGAGGTTTAAATGTTATAAAGTATATTAATCTAACAATGATGGATGTGCAAACCTGAAGAATGGGTAGTAAAGGCGTTAGCTATCTTTTTAAACAATAACAATGTTTGTGTAGACTGTGCTTTAAGTTTATATTGTGATGATAAACTGCAGTAATGTAAATGCTGCTGAACTTTTTTTTTTTATAAGAAGAAACAGCTCTAAAGTTATTTATTCCACATTGAAAAGGCTTTTGCCTCTGTATTATAAATTTCAACCCCACTAAGAAATATATTGTTGCTTTTGAAATACAAACGGCAAAAAGTATGTGAAAGAAAGTTTTCTTCTTCTAACATTCCAGTCAGCCCATAAAAAATTGGGTTTTCTGATTAGGTGTCAACATTTAACACTATGGTTAACTTTGTTAATGTGAAAATAAAAAAAATAAAAGAGACTACTTGGTAAATTAATACTAGGTTTTGGCTTGTACCACTTGGATTAGTTTGCGTATGCTCTCTACTAACAATAGTGAGTATAGTAGTTCTTTCTTAAAAAGACAACAACAAAAAACCCTGTATATATGCTGTGTGAGCATCAGATGTTCCAGTCCTGTCTCTGCACTCTTTGTACTGTCATTTTATTGCACTTACAATACATAAGGCCTATGTATGGGAGGTTCCCATGGCAGTTTGCTATTCTGCTTTGCAGTGTCAAGAGTACTACTTGAGTGAGCAACCAGGTTTTGCAGCTTGGTCTCTGACCATGTCTTTTGCTGTATATGTGCTTATGGAAATTTACACTTGCCCCTTGCGTCTCTAATAGTGAGTATACATAGCTATATCCAATACGTTCCCCTCACAATTGGGTGCTGTTGTAAGGATAAGAGAGCACCTTGCATGCTCTCTCTTCATTATGGCTAGAGGGTACTACTCACTTAAAGCGTTTATTTCAATTCTTCTTTGAAGCTAGCTAGAGAGATTTATTGTTTTCTTGGGCTTCACATCCTTTCCTCCTTTCTGTCCTGTGTATAGCATTAGGCTTCTATGCAGCAGCTTTACAAGCTACCAGTCTTCCCCTGCAGTGATTCGCTGAAGCTCCCAGACACTAGCTATAAGCTACAGCTCATTAGCTAGAAATTATTTTAAAAAAAATGTTTGAGACTTACATTCTTTCTCTTTTTTATATATATTGATGCAAATTTTGCTTTTTCAGTAAAGATATTCATAAATACATACAGAGATGATTATTACTCATTATTTTTTGGGATAGCAAATTTTCTCTTAACGTGATGACAAGGAAGTTGATATCTCATCAGGGACCTTTCTTTCTTATAGGTGGCAAGAGTCCACAAGCTAGTTATTGATGGGATATATATTCCTACCAGGAGGGGGCAAAGTTTCCCAAACTTCAAATGCCTATAAATACACCTTCCACCTCACTCATACCTCCGTTTAAAAAACCTTGCCTCCTTAGGAGGTGGTAAAGCATGATGTGCTTGATTTCTTCAGTGAAAGGCGCTTCTAAACATATTAAAGCCCAGTTCCTCTCTAAGTGCAGTGTTTGTCTGAGGGATGTGAAGGAAGTATTGCCTGATGATACCATGTTTTCGCCTATGGGAACATCTTTCACAGGGATTCATCTGCTGCCTCCCTTTATAGATCGACATTATACTCTTGAACCATTACTTCTGCTGATATGTTTCAGTACTGGTTTGGCTGTCTGCTTGCTATATGTAGATGGGTGTCTTAAAGACACTCTCCGCTATGGATTAGGTGCTTTTTAAATAAAGTTGTTATATATTGTTTCTTCTGTTAAGTGTGATCAGTCCACGGGTCATCATTACTTCTGGGATATTACTCCTCCCCAACAGGAAGTGCAAGAGGATTCACCCAGCAGAGCTGCATATAGCTCCTCCCCTCTACGTCACTCCCAGTCATTCTCTTGCACCCAACGACTAGATAGGATGTGTGAGAGGACTATGGTGATTATACTTAGTTTTATATCTTCAATCAAAAGTTTGTTATTTTAAAATAGCACCGGAGTGTGTTATTACCTCTCTGGCAGAGTTTGAAGAAGAATCTACCAGAGTTTTGCTATGATTTTAGCCGGAGTAGTTAAGATCATATTGCTGTTCTCGGCCATCTGAGGAGTGAGGTAAACTTCAGATCAGGGGACAGCGGGCAGATGAATCTGCATAGAGGTATGTAGCAGTTTTTATTTTCTGACAATGGAATTGATGAGAAAATCCTGCCATACCGATATAATGTCATGTATGTATACTTTACACTTCAGTATTCTGGGGAATTGTACTTCACTAGAATTACACTGTAAGAAATACATAAAGCTGTTTAATAACTAGAGATTATGTTTAACGTTTTTGCTGGAATGTAAAATCGTTTTCATTTGCTGAGGTACTGTGTGAATAAATGTTTGGGCACTATTTTTCCACTTGGCAGTTGCTTAATCTGTTTTTCTGACAGTTTCTGTTCTCCCTCACTGCTGTGTGTGAGGGGGAGGGGCCGTTTTTTGGCGCTTTTACTATGCATCAAATATTTCAGTCAGCAACTCATTGTATTCCCTGCATGATCCGGTTCATCTCTACAGAGCTCAGGGGTCTTCAAAACTTATTTTGAGGGAGGTAATTTCTCTCAGCAGAGCTGTGAGAATTATAGTTTGACTGAGATAAAAAACGTTTATTCTGTAATTTGTTTCCTGTTTTCAGAATTTGTTATCTTTGCTAATGGGATTAAACCTTTGCTAAAGTTGTGTTGTTTACAAGGATTGAGGCTATAACTGTTTCAATGTATTAATTTTCAACTGTCATAGATCTTCTGTGCTTCTTAAAGGCACAGTACGTTTTAATATTATTCTAATTGAATTGTATTTCCAAGTTGCAAGTTTATTTGCTAGTGTGTTAAACATGTCTGATTCAGAGGATGATACCTGTGTCATTTGTTGCAATGCCAAAGTGGAGCCCAATAGAAATTTATGTACTAACTGTATTGATGCTACTTTAAATAAAAGTCAATCTGTACAAATTGAACAAATTTCACCAAACAACGAGGGGAGAGTTATGCCGACTAACTCGCCTCACGTGTCAGTACCTACATCTCCCGCTCAGAGGGAGGTGCGTGATATTGTAGCGCCGAGTACATCTGGGCGGCCATTACAAATCACATTACAGGATATGGCTACTGTTATGACTGAGGTTTTGGCTAAATTACCAGAACTAAGAGGTAAGCGTGATCACTCTGGGGTGAGAACAGAGTGCGCTGATAATATTAGGGCCATGTCAGACACTGCGTCACAGGTGGCAGAACATGAGGACGGAGAACTTCATTCTGTGGGTGACGGTTCTGATCCAAACAGACTGGATTCAGATATTTCAAATTTTAAATTTAAACTGGAAAACCTCCGTGTATTACTAGGGGAGGTGTTAGCGGCTCTGAATGATTGTAACACAGTTGCAATACCAGAGAAAATGTGTAGGTTGGATAAATATTTTGCGGTACCGACGAGTACTGAGGTTTTTCCTATACCTAAGAGACTTACTGAAATTGTTACTAAGGAGTGGGATAGACCCGGTGTGCCGTTCTCACCCCCTCCGATATTTAGAAAAATGTTTCCAATAGACGCCACCACAAGGGACTTATGGCAAACGGTCCCTAAGGTGGAGGGAGCAGTTTCTACCTTAGCTAAGCGTACCACTATCCCGGTGGAGGATAGCTGTGCTTTTTCAGATCCAATGGATAAAAAGTTAGAGGGTTACCTTAAGAAAATGTTTGTTCAACAAGGTTTTATATTGCAACCCCTTGCATGCATTGCGCCGGTCACGGTTGCATCAGCATTCTGGATTGAGTCTCTGGAAGAGAACATTGGTTCAGCTACTCTGGACGACATTACGGACAGGCTTAGAGTCCTTAAACTATCTAATTCATTCATTTCGGAGGCCGTAGTACATCTTACTAAACTTACGGCGAAGAATTCAGGATTCGCCATTCAGGCACGCAGGGCGCTGTGGCTAAAATCCTGGTCAGCTGATGTTACTTCTAAGTCTAAATTGCTTAATATACCTTTCAAAGGGCAGACCTTATTCGGGCCCGGGTTGAAAGAGATTATCGCTGACATTACAGGAGGTAAAGGCCATGCCCTGCCTCAGGACAAAGCCAAAGCCAAGACTAGACAGTCTAATTTTCGTTCCTTTCGTAATTTCAAAGCAGGAGCAGCATCAACTTCCTCTGCACCAAAACAGGAAGGAGCTGTTGCTCGCTACAGACAAGGCTGGAAACCTAACCAGTCCTGGAACAAGGGCAAGCAGACTAGGAAACCTGCTGCTGCCCCTAAAACAGCATGAATTGAGGGCCCCCGATCCGGGATCGGATCTAGTGGGGGGCAGACTTTCTCTCTTCGCCCAGGCTTGGGCAAGAGATGTTCAGGATCCCTGGGCGCTAGAGATAATATCTCAGGGATACCTTCTGGACTTCAAATACTCTCCTCCAAGAGAGAGATTTCATCTGTCAAGATTGTCAACAATCCAGACAAAGAAAGAGGCGTTTCTACGCTGCGTACAAGAGCTCTTGTTAATGGGAGTAATCCATCCAGTTCCACGATCGGAACAGGGACAGGGGTTTTACTCAAATCTGTTTGTGGTTCCCAAAAAAGAGGGAACTTTCAGACCAATCCTGGACTTAAAGATCCTAAACAAATTCCTAAGAGTTCCATCGTTCAAGATGGAGACTATTCGGACAATTTTACCTATGATCCAAGAGGGTCAATACATGACCACTGTAGATTTAAAAGATGCTTACCTTCACATACCGATTCACAAAGATCATTATCGGTACCTAAGGTTTGCCTTCCTAGACAGGCATTACCAGTTTGTGGCTCTTCCATTCGGATTGGCTACAGCTCCAAGAATCTTCACAAAGGTTCTGGGTGCTCTTCTGGTGGTACTAAGACCGCGGGGAATCTCGGTAGCTCCATACCTAGACGACATTCTGATACAAGCTTCAAGCTTTCAAACTGCCAAGTCTCATACAGAGTTAGTGCTGGCATTTCTAAGGTCACATGGATGGAAGGTGAACGAAAAGAAAAGTTCACTCGTTCCACTCACAAGAGTTCCCTTCCTGGGGACTCTTATAGATTCTGTAGAAATGAAGATTTACCTGACAGAGGACAGGCTAACAAGACTTCAAAGTGCTTGCCGCACCCTTCATTCCATTCAACACCCGTCAGTGGCTCAATGCATGGAGGTAATCGGCTTAATGGTAGCGGCAATGGACATAGTACCCTTTGCACGCTTACACCTCAGACCACTGCAACTGTGCATGCTAAGTCAGTGGAATGGGGATTACTCAGACTTATCCCCTTCTCTGAATCTGGATCAAGAGACCAGAAATTCTCTTCTATGGTGGCTTTCTCGGCCACATCTGTCCAGGGGGATGCCATTCAGCAGACCAGACTGGACAATTGTAACAACAGACGCCAGCCTTCTAGGTTGGGGTGCCGTCTGGAATTCCCTGAAGGCTCAGGGACTATGGAGTCAGGAGGAGAGTCTCCTGCCAATAAACATTCTGGAATTGAGAGCAGTTCTCAATGCCCTCCTGGCTTGGCCCCAGTTGACAACTCGGGGGTTCATCAGGTTTCAGTCGGACAACATCACGACTGTAGCTTACATCAACCATCAGGGAGGGACAAGAAGCTCCCTAGCTATGATGGAAGTATCAAAGATAATTTGCTGGGCAGAGTCTCACTCTTGCCACCTGTCAGCAATCCACATCCCGGGAGTGGAGAACTGGGAGGCGGATTTCTTAAGTCGTCAGACTTTTCATCCGGGGGAGTGGGAACTTCATCCGGAGGTCTTTGCCCAAATACTTCGACGTTGGGGCAAACCAGAGATAGATCTCATGGCGTCTCGACAGAACGCCAAGCTTCCTCGTTACGGGTCCAGATCCAGGGATCCAGGAGCAGTCCTGATAGATGCTCTGACAGCACCTTGGGACTTCAGGATGGCTTACGTGTTTCCACCCTTCCCGTTGCTTCCTCGATTGATTGCCAGAATCAAACAAGAGAGAGCATCAGTGATTCTAATAGCACCTGCGTGGCCACGCAGGACTTGGTATGCAGACCTGGTGGACATGTCATCCTGTCCACCTTGGTCTCTACCTCTGAAACAGGACCTTCTGATACAGGGTCCCTTCAAACATCAAAATCTAACTTCTCTGAAGCTGACTGCTTGGAAATTGAACGCTTGATTTTTATCAAGACGTGGATTTTCTGAGTCAGTTATTGATACCTTAATACAGGCTAGGAAACCTGTTACCAGAAAGATTTACCATAAGATATGGCGTAAATACCTATATTGGTGTGAATCCAAAGGTTACTCTTGGAGTAAGGTTAGGATTCCTAGGATATTGTCTTTTCTACAAGAAGGTTTAGAAAAGGGTTTATCTGCTAGTTCATTAAAGGGACAGATCTCAGCTCTGTCCATTCTGTTACACAAACGTCTGTCAGAAGTTCCTGACGTCCAGGCTTTTTGTCAGGCTTTGGCCAGAATTAAGCCTGTGTTTAAAACTGTTGCTCCACCATGGAGTTTAAACCTTGTTCTTAATGTTTTACAGGGCGTTCCGTTTGAACCCCTTCATTCCATTGATATAAAGTTGTTATCTTGGAAAGTTCTATTTTTAATGGCTATTTCCTCGGCTCGAAGAGTCTCTGAATTATCAGCCTTACATTGTGATTCTCCTTATTTGATTTTTCATTCGGATAAGGTAGTCCTGCGTACTAAACCTGGGTTCTTACCTAAGGTAGTTACTAACAGGAATATCAATCAAGAGATTGTTGTTCCTTCTTTATGCCCAAATCCTTCTTCAAAGAAGGAACGTCTACTGCACAACCTGGATGTAGTCCGTGCTCTAAAATTTTACTTACAGGCAACTAAGGAATTTCGACAAACGTCTTCTCTGTTTGTCATTTACTCTGGGCAGAGGAGAGGTCAAAAAGCTTCCGCTACCTCTCTTTCTTTTTGGCTTCGTAGCATAGTTCGTTTAGCTTATGAGACTGCTGGACAGCAGCCTCCTGAAAGAATTACAGCTCATTCTACTAGAGCTGTGGCTTCCACTTGGGCCTTCAAGAATGAGGCCTCTGTTGAACAGATTTGCAAGGCTGCAACTTGGTCTTCGCTTCATACTTTTTCCAAATTTTACAAATTTGACACTTTTGCTTCATCGGAGGCTATTTTTGGGAGAAAGGTTCTTCAGGCAGTGGTTCCTTCTGTATAAAGAGCCTGCCTATCCCTCCCGTCATCCGTGTACTTTTGCTTTGGTATTGGTATCCCAGAAGTAATGATGACCCGTGGACTGATCACACTTAACAGAAGAAAACATAATTTATGCTTACCTGATAAATTCCTTTCTTCTGTAGTGTGATCAGTCCACGGCCCGCCCTGTTTTTAAGGCAGGTAAATATTTTTTAATTTATACTCCAGTCACCACTTCACCCTTGGCTTTTCCTTTCTCGTTGGTCCTTGGTCGAATGACTGGGAGTGACGTAGAGGGGAGGAGCTATATGCAGCTCTGCTGGGTGAATCCTCTTGCACTTCCTGTTGGGGAGGAGTAATATCCCAGAAGTAATGATGACCCGTGGACTGATCACACTACAGAAGAAAGGAATTTATCAGGTAAGCATAAATTATGTTTTATCTATCTATCTATCTATATATACATACATATATATATATATATATATATATATATATATATATACAGTATATATATATACAGTATATATATATATATATATATATATATATATATATATATATATATATATATATATATATATTATACCTTGAGTCAGTTGTTTAGTGCTCCTTATATATTATAGCTGCAAAACAGGTTTGTTTGAGTTTGAAACATATCTAAGCATGTCTTTAACAAAAAAAAGCATGTCTTGACATGTTTGGGGATAGAACTCCACCCCCAAATCGCCCTGTATTTTTTTGTTAGAAAGCTATATACAGCACTTATTATATCACTGCTTATTTCAATGCTTACTTTTCTTTCCTAAGACTGGAGAGTCCACAACGTCATTCCAATTACTAGTCGGAATATCACTCCTGGCCAGCAGGAGGAAGCAAAGAGCACCACAGCAATGCTGTTAAGTGTCACTCCCCTATCCATAATCCCCAGCCATTCTCTTTGTCTCTGTCAATGGAGTAGGTGAAGTTTGGTGTCTGAATTTTTTTTTTTTTACTACAAGCAAGTTTTTGGGTTTAGCTGTGTCCACGTCAATCTCTTCAGTAGAGTAGTGGCGGCTTTTAAGCAGTTAGAAAACCAAGCAAGGACTACCTCACAACTTTCGAACATGTTTACTGCCCATGGTATAAAAAGTCAAAGTTGGTTACTCTGTTGTTTCTTTTTCTGCAGGTCTCTGTAAGGTCTCTTTCACACCTGGTGAGCTGTCTATCTGCCGGACAGCTAGATTTGCAGGTAAGTGCTTTTTTCTTCTAGGTCTTGGAGACTTGCACTTAAGAGGATTTCTCTGCATTTTTATTTGGAACATATTAAATCCTTAGTAGAAGATTTTATATAGGCAGTGTGCAGGCACATAAAATGTATGTGAATAGAGACTTAACGGTTAATCCCTATAGGTATGAAGGCGTTAACCTTATATCTGGGGCTCATTATTTTATTTAAAGCTTCCCCGGTGGTCATTTACTTATTGAAACAATGGAAAATGTGTGTTCAGGGAAAACGCATGTCAGTTGTACATTCCGGTGGAAATATAAATTCACTTCAGAGGGAGTACGGCAGTCTTAGACTGAAGTTGTCAGTTGTCTGTTATTACGGCTTTTCTCGCGCACTTTACTTAGTTGCACAGTTTTCTTTTTACATGACTTTCTCTCTTCCGCTCCTAAGAACTGATCAGAGCGGCGTCGGCTGTGCTTATGAGACCGGCAAGTCTACTCCTGATATACACTTTTGTCTGACTTATTTATATATATATTTATATATATATATATATATATATATATATATATAGAATTATACTCCGGAGGGGCAGGTAGGCATCTCAGTTCTGCTGAGGTGTAGGGGGTCCTTAGTTAGGGGTATATTCTTAAGCGCAATATCGCTTTGAGCAATTTAAAGTGACAGTATAATTTCTTCAAATATTTTTTTTTCTTGCCATTCCCGTGGAAATATGGACATGGAGCCAGGAGTCTGTTCCCATGGACAATTGTTTGTGTCTAGAGAACTAAATTGTGTTACCTATGCAATTTTGTACCTCATGTCTAGATAAAACCTTGAAATGTAAAGATACAGCCTAATGTCTCTCAAAATGATGCTGTTCCAGCTATGCCACAGTTTTCTCCTCAGACATCCCAAGCCTCAATGGCATCACATACAGTGCCCTGCAGTTCCTCTCAGCCTCCTGGAGAATTTTTTTTTGCCTGCAGATTTTGCTGCACATGTATCTTCTGCAGTATCTGCGGCATTATCTATTTTTCCTATGCTGAGAAAACGCAAGGCAAAAATTAGACATTCAGATAGTAAGGTTTCTGTTTCACCTACTACTACACAGTTTGCCCTCCCTCATAAGTCTGAGGAGGAGTATAATTCCTTCATCTGATACTGAAGAAGTATCCTTCAGATTTAAGCTTGAACACCTATGTGTACTGTTAAAGGAGGTATTGGCTACTTTGGACGACTCTGATACTTCTGTCGTTGTCCACTCGAAGATGTCTAGTAAACTTAGTAAATACTATGATGTTCCTTCCTCTGCAGAAGTGTTTCCTGTTCCAGTCTGTGTGACAGAGATGTTTCCTGTTGCTGACTCCATTAAAGATTCATGGCTCATGGTGCCTAAAGTAGAAGAGGCTATTTCTACTCTGACTAAGAGAACTATGATCCCTATAGAGGGTAGCTGCTCCTTTAAGGATCCCATGGACAAGAAGCTGGAGGCTTATTTGAAAAAGATCTATGTTCATCAGAGTCTCCAATGGCAACCTGCAGTTTGTGTCGCCACAGTAGCAAGTGCTTCATCTTATTGGTGCGATGCCCTGTCTGAATCTGTTTTATCAGAGACTCCGTTGGAGGAGATCCAGGATAGGATTAAGGCTCTCAAACTGGCCAATTCCTTTATTTCTGATCCTAACATACAATTATTATACTGGGAGCCAAGATGTCTGGCTTCACTGTTTTAGCCAGCAAAAATCTTGGTCAGCTGTTGTTACCTCTAAGTCCAAACTTCTGGAGCTTTCTTACAAGGGTAAAACCTTGTTTGGACCCGGTCTGGTAGAAATAATTTCTGATATTACAGGTGGAAAGGGGTCTTTTCTACCTCAAGACATAAAGAACAGACCCAAAGGACGTCAAAATAATTTTTTGTAACTTCAAACAAAAGTCTTCCTCTCCGGACGACTTCCGGTGGGCGGGTCTAAGAAGCGGCAGCACTTAAAGTGAAGGTCAAGTCTGGGGTTGTGGTTATCATTTTTCAATAGCTTCACTAAATTAAGTATGATGTTCATTCATCAAATTATTTACAAATAATAGTAAAAGTTTTATTTTTAACCTTTTCTGCCGGCTCCGTTTCACTTGTATAATCCGCCCGCCATACTGCCGTTCTTGATTGACAGTTTTTGGATCCAATCTATTGTTTACCCCCGTGGCGTCCAGCCCCTTTTCTGTTTCGTCATTTCAATGTTATGCGCATGCGTTAAAACAAACAGCGCGTCATCCTGGTCATGCTAGTCCGTTTGTCGGAAGCAATGCGCCGTCACAGCATAGAAGTAAGGAAGTGTGGTAGGGGCGGAGCTAATCACGATAACGGGGTATTTTATATATATGTTTTATTTCAAATGGATTAGTTATTTATAAATATAAACTCAGCGACTTTAATAATTTGAAGATAAGGTTTAAAACAGTGTATTGCGAATGGCAGAAATTGACCTTCACTTTAAGGAGAGCTCCGGCTACAAAGGTGCTAAAAAGCAGTCTAATCGACCTGACCGACTTCCCCAACGCACATATCTTGTTGTGCAGTTACCCCTTACTTTGCTCCAACTGATCTTGCAGCATGAAGGGCATTTTACAGCAGCCCTTGCTCCTGGAGGGACAGAGAAGGCGCAAGAAAAATCATCCGGCGCCATTTTGGAAACCGGAGAGAGCCCCGCTCCAGCACTCCACTACACAGCCGCCTGCCTGCAAATAACCCGCGGGCTTGAGTGACACAGGAGCCGACAATCACCGGGGCGAGGGGAGCTTAGCAGCATTCCGGCTGCACTTGGAGATCCTGATCCGGGGCCCACACGCACCACAGGGGATCCGCCATCTTGAAGGGTAGCAGGTGCAGTGACTTTCTTATATATCGGCGTGCCCGCCATCCACCCAGCCCTGTGCACTCAATCCCCCCACCCTAATCGCTACACGACAGCGGATTGCAGGAGAGACCCTGCCTATATATTTAAAAGGGGACTTTGGTTGTTTTTGATTCCGGGAGGTGGGGAGGAGAGATCAGTGCACAGTAGTTGGGCTACAGCATCAGAACAGTGCCAGAGCTGAGCCTACAAATCCCTTTCCGTGAGGTAGCTGGCAGGGAACAGAACACCTAAGGAAAATCTGGTGACCTGCGTTAGGAGAGAGTCCTAATATAAGCCCAAAAATAAGGCATTCTTAGTTTGCACAGTGTTTCACTACTATTCTGCCCTTTTTCCGTGTCGCATATCAGTGGCATAAAATGGTGAACTTGCATGCTGGGGAGCCCTTGCTCCTTGTTTACTGTTCACTTCTCACCACTATCTGGCTTAGCACCGAAAGACTCATAGTGCCACCTAGTGTCCTAAAGGACAAATTGCATCTTCATAAAAAGGACAAAGCAGCCATCTTCCTCACAATTGAAGGGGAAAACCCAACTTGCCACCATCCCAGACTCCACGCAGACACAGGCTCAGCCCAAAGAAACCCTGACTGGCAGAACCTGCCTGAATTCTCACTGTACTGACCCACATGAAAATGGACAAATACTTCAAGATCTCTGCTACGCAGGCTGTACCTATTATTATGGCGGGCAAACAGAAACTGGCAGAAACAAGCCTCAAAGTCACAACTGGAACCGCCCATACCGCCAGACAGGGAGCCGATCCCTGATACCTCCTAATCGCTGCTGCATGACCTAAAAGCCTTCTTTCTTCCTAAAATGGAAACCTTACAGGAGGGCATGGATACTCACCACAGAGATCAGGCAGTCCTCCACTCGCCTGCAACAAGCAGAACAGAGAATCTTGGACGTAGAGGACACCCAACACTCATCTTCTGTTACTATCCAAAGACTGGAGCGTCAGAATTTCACACTCCAAGAAAAGCTTGATGATCTAGAGAATCGGTCCCGCTGCAACAACCTAAGAGTGGTGGGGGTGCCTGAATCGATTAAAAACAAAGACCTTCTTGAGTTCACAGCTCTAACATTACCTAAATTACTACAACTTGACCCGGACACCCTCCCACTCGATGTGGAAAGGGCTCACAGAATAGGGCCTGAGACCCTACCCTTCATACCTAATCAATGCCCTAGACAAGACATTTTCAAGCTGCTTTGCTACCAGGAAAAACTAGCTGTCCTCAAGGCCTACAGAACCAAGCCAGACCTTGATTACTAGAGGCACAAGCTACTTATTTTCCAGGACAAGCTGCACTCGCAGGGAAGGCAAGCCTCACTTCTTTATCCCGCTAAACTACAGCTTATGACACCAAGGGGTCCTAAGCTCTTTATCACACCTCAACAGCTGCAAGACCATCTAGACACCGAGGACAAGGATGGAGAGAGCTGAAGGACAGCACCCAATTCTACTCCTGATTTACTTGGCATTAATGCCTCACTTTAAAATGACTTGACTTAATTGCAACCTAACTCCTTGGACTGAGAACACTCCTGAGCCACAAGCTAATGATGCTGACATTATGAGGTCTCAGAGGACTATACCCAGGAGTCCACATGACCAGCCCCACTCCTATGCTGATTCACGAAAGATCCATGGCCCTAAGTATCTCATTACTCCCAAATGGTCATGTAGTGTTTACCTACAACTATGGTTGTTACAATTGGTCTTGTTTTCTCTAGTGATTTCTGTCTCTCTAAATTTGAGGTTCTGCTTCCAAATAACCTTACTTATTTGCACTCAGAGGTCTCTACGTGGAAGTCCATATGACCAACCCAGCCCCAAACTCCACATACAAGGCACTCACAGTACTGACTATATAACACCATTACCTTCTGTTTATATATTGTGATTTTTCATTCATGGTTGTTATACTTTACCTTGCTTTCTCCACTAGGTCGGGGGGGGGGGGGGAGCCTGTGGGAGCCGCCATGGCCGGAGCCTGATTTCCTAGGGGCCAGCTCATCTCCAGCCTCCAATAACAGTAGGTCATCACACACTCGCATACATAAAACAATACCACTTACTGAAACCCCTGCAGCTGACTTCATATACCCTAGCTTTTGCCACAAAACTGCCTGTACTCTTTTCCCCAACACACATACACCATGTCTGGGGCCTTGATGATGGTGTCCTGGAACGTTGGCGGCGTAACGTCCCCGGCCAAAAGGAACATCATACTACAACACCTTAACCGCCTTCAGACAGACATAGCACTGTTGCAGGAGACACACCTGGCGGAAGCAGAGCATGAAAACTAAGTTAGGTTGGTAGGCCAGTTCTTTTTACACTCCAACAGAAGGCCGCAAGCGTGGAGTGGCAATACTTGTCAGAAAGGGTCTGGCGGCCCAGATCACCACACGCAGCATAGATCCAAAAGACAGGTTCATAATAGCAGCTCTCCAAATGGCAGGAAAACCCTACACTCTATGTAACATTTATGGCCCGAATCGCCCTCTCCCCCAAATCTGGCACTCACGCAGATAAACCTCTCTAGGTGGGCAGTGATTTCAATCTAATTCAGGCCACCCCCCTGGACCGCAAGGTTGACACTATCAATCAAGAACACACTGGGAAACACACCAGACGACACAAAGTGGAAACGGTTACTCTTGCGGCCTTTAGAACTGCCCTAAGCTTGGTAGACTTGTGGAGGCTGCGCCACTCGACCCAGAGGGATTTCACCTGCCTTTCTAAGGCACATGGATCCCTATCCCGGATAGATTACTTCCTGTGCTCCCCACAACTAAATAATCAGATCAAGCGCACTTATATAGCGGACATCGTGATCTCAGATCATGCCTCTATATGGCTAGAATTGCAACTTACATGCATCTGAAAATGTAATAGTACTTCGCACTGCATATTTCGGTACTTGTAAACCAAAGCATTTGTTTTGCTCTCTGTTTCTTTGTATCTCTGACTGAGTTCTGAAAATAAAGTTATTTTAAAAAAAAAAGGAATTGCAACTTACTCCATGCAGTCCCTCCCAGAAGACCTGGCGCTTCCCCACATATTTATACAACAATTTAGAATTCCAAAAATACCTGAGAACAGGTTGGCTGGAATATGCCAGATTTAATGCTCAGCACCAGGACACCCGGGCCTTTTTTGGAAAGCGTCGAAGGCAGTGATGAGGGAACACATAACTAATTTCACAGTCCACTACAATTCCAAGTGTAGACGAACGGACACAGATACAAACCTGGCAGTCACGCTAGCTTACAATGGCTACCTGGCCCACCCTTCTCAACACACTAGACTAAAATACTATGAATGTAAGAAAATCAGGGCGGACGCCCTGTACCGACAGGACTTAAACTTTCAACATCATAGACAGGAAAGTTTTTACAGGTTTGGGAACAGAACGGGGAAGCTACTGGCCAATACAGTAAAATGAACCGCACCTAAAGCGCTCATCACCTCCATAATGGCTAACAGGTCTATCCAATCTGATAACAAAAGCATATTGGAAGAATTTCTTCTCTTTTATACAAACCTTTACACTAGACGCACTGTTCCACCCATAGATAAAGAAAGGAAAGATTTTGGGCACAAATACAGACACATACCCTCACCCAGGAGCAGCTAGCTAACTTAAATGCACTCATCACTGCTTTAGAAGTTCAGAAAGCCATTAAAAATGCCAAACTAGATAAAACCCCAGTCCCAGACAGAATCTCAATAGAATACTATAAAATACTTCAGAACAAACTTAGCTTGCCCTTGGCTCAGTCATTCACTTAAATAACACAGCCCAACCAGCAGCAGATTTTGCAGATGCATACATGTGCCTGATCTGAAAACCGAAGGGGGACCCGAATCTTGCCACCTCCTACAGACCCATATCATTGTTGAACAATGCCATTTCACAGCCATTTTGGTGGATAGACTGGCTGGGCTGGTGGGGTGCATTATTCATAAAGACCAAACCGGGTTCATGAAGTACAGATCGTTGGTAACGAATATCCGTAAGACTCTAGCGGTCATTTCTCGCTATTGGCAGGCCAGGGGGGAGGGCCATTTCAGTTCACTGACGCGGAGAAGGCGTTCGATTGGTAGAATGGGATCACTTACTGACAGCCCTAGATTAATTTGGCATCACAGGGAATTTCCATAACCTCATCCGGGTACTTTATCAAAGCCCACGCACCTCGCTCATAGTTAATGGGGAGATTTCCCAGCCTTTCCTACTGGGGAGGGGCTCACGCCAGGGATGTCCGCTCTCGCCCATCCTCTTTAACCTGGCCATAGAACCATTGGCCATTTATCTTAGACAGGCTTTACAGGGTGCAGAAATAGTATCCCACGCAAAACACCTATCCCTTTATGCAGATCACCTGCTGTTATATAAACAGAACCCAAACACCGAGATCCCAAAACTCATAGATATGCTAAACTAATTTGGAGAGATCTCGGGCTACAAACAGCTCCCAAGATCACAGTAGGCTTCTTCAAATACTTAGGTATTCATCTGCACACAAATCCTAATTTAATCTAAACACTTAACATCCCCCCAGCTCTTGCACAAGTTCAGGCTCTGTTGTCTGGCTGGTCCAAACTCCCACTCCCTCTATCAGGAAGAATCAACTTAATCAAGATGATAGCAATGCCAAAATTGTTATACCCCCTACAACTACTGTCCCTCCTACTAATGCAGAAAGATATATAAACAGTGAATAAAGCGTTCTCCGGATTCGTATGGAACGGTAAAAAACAGCGAATTAGTCGCCTCAAGCTGGGTATGCTGGCAAGCAGAGGGGGACTTCGGCTTCCCTATGTGGAGTGGTATAACTGGTCCACATTGGACAAACTGATCCTTGAATGGTTGGTGGGTACGTCTGCCTTTAGCGATAAGCAACTGGAGGTGCACCTCACACATCCCTTGCACAGAGCCTTCCTTCCACACGCAATGTTCCACTCCCTACCTCCTCGAATTAAAGAAAATATCCAATTTAGGGACCCCTTACGGGCATGGGCGAAACTATGCAGGTGGTGGTGTCTTCCCCACACAATCACCAAACACCTCCCACTACAGGGGAACCCGAATTTCCTGCCAGGCATGACTACACACATGTTTATAGAATGGGAGGGGAGAGGGCTAACTTCAATAGCACAGCTTATAGACCCGCTTTGTAATAACATAGTTCCTTTAGTAACACTCCAAGAAAAATACAACCTCCCGACACACAGCACCTTTGCATATCTCCAATGCGCCCATTATGTATGCAAACTATAAAGTGACGGACTTGACAGTGGAAATCACACCCATATTGATAGCCTGTGTTCTTTTCTTAAACAAGGGACTCACTCCATCTCATACATTAACAACTTAATCTTGCAGAAAAAAATCTGACAAAGTCACACGACAGCACATACATACACGTAGACGTCCTGACTAACAGTTTTGAGCTGGTGTCAAGAGCCACTCTGGCCTCGGACGTCAGAGAATCCCACCTCAAGCTCATACATCATAGCTACATTACACCAACACTTTGTGCCAAATGGGTTCCTAATGCGATCAACGCATGTCCTAAGTGCTCCCTACCCAACCCGGACATATCACACCTATTCTGGGATTGTCCCAAGATACCCCAGTTCTGGTTCAGGGTACAATTCTGGCTCTCGAAAACTTGTGGTAGCCAAATCGTTCTAATGCATCAGGAAGCCTTTTTCCTACGTGGCCACGCTCAATCCTCTCCCATAGATCGATTTGAGTGTCTTCGTTGGATGCTCTGAAATGTTTTATCTGTAAATTGCCCAGATAAGTGAATGCCTTACCTTTCAACCATAATCCTGACTGATACCACCTCATAATAAGCTACTCAGAGAAATTAGGAGTATTGGACAAAAGAGTCAGGTGACATTACCCGTGAAACTGGGCTCATACCCATTTATTTATATTCTTGTTTACCTCATCGTCGTCCCCTTCACGCCCCCATTCCGCCCCCCCCTCACCCTTCTTCTCTTCCTCTCCCTCCCCTCCCCCTCCTTTATGTCCCTTCCCTCCCCTTGCCCTCACCTTTGTTGCTCCAGTTGGTTAGAAAAATGTCTTAAAAAGTAGACTCAGGACGAGATCAATAATCAATGTGCCTAAGTACCTCGTATTCCAACTAATTATTCCTCTGAAAATGTAATAGTATTTAACATCTCACATCTTGGTACTTGTAAACCAAAGCATTTGTTTTTCTTTTTTTGTATCTCTGACTGAGTTCTGAAAATAAAGTTATAATAAAAAAAGTCTTTCTCTCCCTCATCCAAGCAGGAACAGTCCAAGTCTTCTTGTAAACCCAATCAGTCTTGCAACAAGGGGAAGCAATCAAAGAAGCCCGCAGCGGAGTCTGCCAGCATGAAGGGTCTGCCCCTGGTCCGGGATCGGCTCAAGTGGGGGGCAGACTTTCCCTGTTTTGTAAAGCATGGATACAAGATGTCCCAGATCCCTAGGCTGTGGACATAGTATCTCAGTGTTACAAAATAGAATTCAAATCTTTCCCTCCCAGGGGCAGATTTCTCCTCTCAAGACTATCTGCAGATTAGGTAAAAAGAGAGGTATTCTTGAACTGCGTTCAGGACCTTTCCTCCCTGGGAGTGCTTGTTCCAGTTCCAGTAAGGGAACAGGGCCTAGGATTCTATTCTAATCTGTTTGTGGTTCCCAAAAAAGAGGGAAATTTTCGACCCGTTTTAGACCTAAAGTGTCTCAACAAGTTTCTCAGGGTACCGTCCTTCAAAATGGAAACCATTTGTTCCATTCTTCCTTTGGTCCAAGAGGGTTAGTTCATGTTGACCATAGACCTGAAGGACGCATATCTTCATGTTCCCATCGACAGGGATCATCACCAGTTTCTAAGATTCGCTTTTCTAGACAAACACTTTCAGTTTTTGGCTCTTTCGTTTGGCCTTGCCGCCGCTCCCAGAATTTTCTCAAAGGTTCTGGAGGCTCTCTTGGCAGTTATCAGGTCTCGGGGTATTGCAGTGGTCCCCTACCTGGACGACATATTGGTTCAGGCGCCATCTTTTGAACATGCAAACTCTCATACAGAGATCTTGTTGTCTTTTCTACGTTCCCTTGGATGGAAAGTGAATCTGGAGACGGTGTCCCTTGTTTCAGCTACAAGGGAAGGGTGGTTTTCTTAGGGACCATAATAGATTCCCTATCTATGAATTTTATTTTTACAGAGGTCAGGAAATCCAAGATTCTTTTCTCTTGCCTCTCTCTACAGTCTACTTTTCGGCCATCAGTAGCTCAATGTATGGAGGTAATTGGTCTGATGGTCGCTTCCATGGACATCATTCCCTTTGTTCGATTCCATTTGAGAGCTCTGAAGTTATGCATGCTCAGATAATGGAACAGAGACCATTCAGATATGTCTCAGAGGATAGATCTAGACCAGTCTACAAGAGACTCTCTCCTGTGGTGGCTTTCTCAGGGCACATGCTTCCGGAGACCTTCCTGGGTGATTGTGACCACGGACGCCAGCCTGCTAGGCTTGGGGAGCAGTCTGGGACTTGTTAAAGGCGCAGGGACTTTGGACTCGGAAGGAGTCTGCTCTCCCCATAAAACATCTTGGAGTTGAGAGCGATTTACAATGCTCTGATGGCTTGGCCTCAATTGTCCTTAGCCCGGTTTATCAGGTTCCATTCGGACAACATTACCTCAGTGCCTTACATCAACCACCAGGGAGGAACTCTGAGTTCCTTAGCCATGGAGGAGGTGCCTTGGATTATTCAGTGGACGGAACCTTACAAGTAGACAACTGGGAGGCGGATTTCCTGAGCAGACAGACATTTCATCCTGGGGAGTGGGCTCTCCATCCGGAGGTGTTCTCCAGGTCAACCCTCCAATGGGGGGTGCCGGAGTTGGATCTGATGGCGTCTCGGCAGAACGCCAAGCTTCCAAGGTACGGTTCAAGGTCAAGAGATCCACAGGCCGGTCTGATAGATGCTCTTGCGGTTCCTTGGGTTGTTGGTCTAGCATAACTGTTTCTGCGCTCCTTCCACAAGTCATTGTTCGTATCAAACAGGAGAGAACGTTGGTAATTCTAATAGCTCCTGCTTGGCCTCGCAGGATCTGGTATGCAGGCCTAGTAAAGATGTCATCTCTGCCACCTTGGAGGTTGCCTCTAAGAAAAGACTTAACTCTGGGGCCATTCCTCCATCCAAATCTCGTTTCTCTGAAGCTAACTGCTTGGAGATTGAACGCTTAGTTCTGGCTAAGCGTGGGTTTTCTGAGTCAATCATTGTGACCATGCTACAGGCTCGCAAGCCTGTTACTCGTAAAATTTACCATAAGGTATGGCGTAAATACCTTTAATTGGTGTGAATTGAAGGGCTACTCTTGGAGTAGGGTCAGGATTCCTAGAATTTTGTCTTTTCTCCAGGAAGGTCTGGAAGAAAGAGTTGTCAGTCAGTTCTCTGAAAGGTCAGATTTCTGAATTATCTATTCTTTTGCATAAGCATCTGGTGGATGTGCCAGATTTTCAATCTTTTTGTCAAGCCCTGGTCAGAATCAGGCCTGTGTTTAAACCTGTTGCTCCTCCTTGGAGCCTTAACCTTGTTCTTAAAGTTTTGCAGCGCACTCTGTTTAAGCCAATGCATTCCATAGATATTAAGTTGTTATCGTGGAAGTTTTTTTTAACTTATTCTATCTCTTCTGCTTTGAGAGTTTCGGAACTCTCGGCTTTGCAGTGTTATTCGCCTTATCTTTCATGCGGATAAGGTGGTTCCTCGTACTAAATTGGGGTTTCTTCTTAAAGTGGTTTCGGATAGAAATATTAATCAGGAAATCGTTGTTCCTTCTCTCTGTCCCAATCCTTCTTCTCATAAAGAACGTCTGTTGCATAACGTGGATGTTGTGCGTGTTCTAAAATTCTACCTACAGACGACTAAGGATTTTCGCCAGTTTTTTGCCCTGTTTGTTTTTTTCTCAGGAAAGCATAAGGGTCAGAAGGCTACTTCTCTATCCCTCTGATTGAGAAGTTTAATTCGCTTTGCTTATGAGATTGCTGGTCTGCAGCCTCCTGAGAGAATTACATCTCATTCCACTAGGGCTGTCTCCTCTTCTTGGGCTTTCAAAAATGAAGCTTCTGTGGAACAGATTTGCAAGGCTGCAACTTGGTCCTCTCTGCATACTTTTACCAAATTCTATCAATTTGATATTTCTTTGGGAGAAAAGTTCTTCAAACGGTGGTGCTTTCTGTTTAGGTCTGCCTGTCTTGTTCTCCCTCCCTGTTCATTCTGTGTCCTCTAGCTTGGGTATTGGTTCCCACTAGTCATTGGAATGACGTTGTGGACTCTCCATGTCTTAGGAAAGAAAACAACATTTATGCTTACCTGATGATAAATGTATTTCTTTCCAGCCATGGTGAGTCCATGACCCCACCCTTAATTAAGACGGTTATTTTTTACTAAACTTTAGGCACCTCTACACCTTTGTGTTATTCCTTTTTCCATTTCCCTTTGGTTGAATGACTGGGGATTATGGATAGGGGAGTGACACTTAACAGCTTTGCTGTGGTGCTCTTTGCCTCCTCCTGCTGGCCAGGAGTGATATCCCCACTAGTAATTGTAATGACATTGTGGACTCTCCATGTCCGGAAAGAAGGAAATTTATCAGGTAAGCATAATTTTTTTTTTTTATATATATATTAGCACTGTTTCCCACTTTCTCAAGCCTGCTATATATGAGCATAGATATAAAATTGCAATATATATATATATATTTATAATATATATATATATATATATTTATATATATTCCAACTATGTCTCAAACTGAACCTGCCTCAGAAGTTACCATAGAAACTACGCTGCTTGAACATATCTCTACAAAAAGATAAGCGTGTTTGTTAAAGGGTGATCTGATTTCTTCAGCTCAATTTTGTGGCTATTGTTTTAATATTTTGTATGAGTATAAATGCTATCACTGTTAATAATTTCCAGTCTAACGCAAAGGGCATTTCTGCAGCAAAGAAAGATTTTATTGCTACAGCCATAGAGAAGGCTATGTCTGCTATTCTGCCTTCCAATAAATGTTAAAGGGTTTTGCATTATGCTCTTAAATCTAGTGAATTTTGTACTGACCGACAGCATATGAACGTAACTTCTATTGATGGGGGTTCCTCTGATTCAGAGGATCTTGCATCAGAGATTGACAAATCTTCTTTTTTTGTTTAAAATTAAATATATTTGTCCTCCTTTTTAAGGTAGTATTATTTACTTTAGGGTTTGAGGAGCCTTAAACTCCTGATGATAGAACTAGTAATCGTTTAAATTCTGTATTTAAGACTACTCTTATTACTCCTAAAGTATTTTCTATTCCAAACGCTATCTCTAATCTCATTGCTAAAGAATGGTATAAGCCTGGTACTTCTTTTAAACCTTCTACCTATTGCTAATTTAGAACTTTGGGAAACAGTCCCTAAAGTTGCTGGGGCTATTTTCACTCTTACCAAAGGTACTGCCATTCCTATAAAAGACAGCACTTCTAAGATAAGATTCAAGTTTTCTATCTAAAGGGTTTAAATTATATATATATATATATATATATATATATATATATATATATTATAATCGCTGATGTTGCTGCTGCCTCTATATTTTGGTTGGACAGTTTAGCTCAGCAGTTGACTTTAGACCCAGAATTATCTAACATAATTTTCTTACTTCAACATGCAAATCATTTTATTTGCGATGTTATCTTTTAATGTTGTGAAACTTAACATCAAATCTTTGTTTTTAGCTATTCTTACTAGAAGAGCTTTATGGCTTAAATCTTGGAATGCTGACATGGTATCTAAACAAGATTGCTATCTCTTTCTTTTCAAGGTAAAGAATCTTTTTGGTTCTCATTTGGATACTATTATTTCCACTATCACGGGGGGAGGGAGTTTTTTCTGCCCCAGACCAGAAAGGGTAAATTTATAGCTCCCAATCGTTTTCGTTCATTTTGTCAGATTAGAGAACAGACCACCTCTCCTTCCCCTAAGGCCTTTGGCTCTAATTGGAGACCATCTCTGAATTGGAATAAATCCAAGCCTGATAAGAAACCAAATCCTGCCCCTAAACCTCCATGAAGGTGCGGGCCTCAAGCCAGTTCTTCTGGTAGGGGGCAGACTAAAGCTATTTCAAAGAGTTTGGACAGATTCTGTCCAAAATCAGTAGATTCCGAATATTATTTTTCAGGGGTATCAAATAGGATTCAGAATAAGACCTCCCTTGGGAAGATTCTTTCTTACCCATGTACCAAAAAACCCAGTAAAATCTCAAGCCTATCTGCAATGTGTTTCAGATCTAGAACTTTCAGGGGTAATTGTCCCAGTTCCACAGCAGCTGGATTGGGTTTTCTTTCAAATCTATTCATTGTATCGAAGGAAAATTCTTTCAGACCAATTTTGATCTGGTGACTATAACGACTATTCTGCTTTTTTTTTCAGCAAGGTCACTTCATGTCCACAATAGACTTACAGGACACTTGCCTTTACATTCTGATTCATCCAGATCACTATCGATTTCTGAGATTCTCTTTTCTAAACAAGCATTACCAATTTGTCGCTCTTCTGTTTGGCCTTGCAACGGCACCAATAATATTCTCAAGAGTTCTAGGTGCCCTTCTATCTGTAATCAGAGAGAAGGGTATTGTGGTGTTTCCTTATTTGGACGATATCTTGGTACTAGCTCAATCTTTTAATTTAGCAGAATCTCACACAAAACAACTTCTGTTGTTTCTTCAAAGACATGGTTGGAGGATCAATTTACCAAAGAGTCTCTTGACTCCGCAGACAAAGGTCACCTTTTTAGGTTTCCAGATAGATTCAGTATCCATGACTCTATCCCTAATAGAAAAGAGACGTTTGAGATTGGTTTCAACTTGTCTAAACCTTCAGTCTCTATCATTTCATTCAGTGACTATGTGCATGGAAGTTTTAGGTCTCATGATTGCAGCATTGGATGCAATCCCTTTTGCTCATTTTCATATGAGACCTCTACAGCTTTGCATGTTGCACCAATGGTGCAGGGATTATACTCAGGTATCACAACTGATATACTTAAATCCCGACACTCAACTCTCTCTGACTTGGCGTTTAAACCATCACCTTATTGTCCTACCTGGACTGTGATCACAACAGATGCAAGTCTCACAGGTTGGAGAACTGTTTAGTGGTCTCTGACAGCACAAGGAGTTTGGAATCCTCAAAAGGCGAGGTTACCAATCAATATATTATAACTCTGTGCTATTTTCAGAGCTCTTCAGGCTTGGCCTCTATTAAAAAGAGAACCATATATTTGGTTTCAAATAGACAATGTCACAACAGTGGCATATGTCAATCATCAAGGGGGACTTGCAGTCCCCTATCAATGAAATAAGTATCTCTAATACTTTCTTGGGCGAAATCCAATTCTTGTCTAATCACTGTGATTTATATACCAGGTGTAGACAATTGGGAAGCGGATTATCTCAGCCATCAGACTCTACATCCTGGGGAGTGGTCTCTCCATCCAGCTGTGTTCTATCAGATTGTGCAGATTTGGGGTCTTCCAGAAATAGATCTGATGGCCTTTCATCTAAACAAGAATTTTCCCAGATACCTCTCCAGGTTCAGGGATTCTCAGGCGGAATTGATGGATGCTCAAGCAGTTCCATGGTTTTACCAACCTGATTACATTTTTCCACCTCTGGTTCTTCCAAAAGTGATAGCACCAGCATGGCTTCACAGGTTCTGGTATGTGGACCTTGTCCAGTTGCCAACCTTGGTCACTTCCTCTAAGACCAGTCTTTCTGTCTCAAGACCTGTTTTTCTATCCGGATTTTAAATCTCTAAAAATTAAGGCATGGAAATTGAAAGCTTGGTCCTTAGGTCATAGAGGTTTCTCTGACTCTGTGATTAACACTGATACAGGCTAATAAGCCAATTTTATGGAAACTAAATCACAAGGTTTAGAAAACCTATATTTCATGGTGTTCCACTCATGATTATTCTCGGCATTCTTTTAGAATTCCTAAGATTCTACAGTTTCTTCAGGATGGTTAGGATAAAGGTTTGTCTGCCAAAACTTTGAAAGGACAAATCTCTTCTCTTTCTGTTTTATTTCACAGACCATTAGATTGCTAATCTTCCTGATGTTCACTGTTTTGTACAGGCTTTGACTCGTATCAAACCTGTTATTAAATCTCTCTCTCATTCTTGGAGTCTAAATCCTTCTTAGAGTCTAAATTTGGTATTAAGGACTTTGCAGGCTCCTCATTTTGAGTATATGCATTATTTGGACATTAAACTACTTTCTTGGAAAGTGTTATTTCTCTTGGCTATATCTTCTGCTAGAAGAGTTTCTGAATTGTCTGCTCTCTCTTGCGAGTCCCTTTATCTGATTTTCCATCAAGATAAAGCTGTTTTGCGTACTTCGTTTACATTTTTGCCTAAAGTTGTGAATTCTAACAACATTAATAGGGAAATTATTGTACCTTCCTTGTGTCCTAATCCTAAGAAAACTGTTGAAAGGTCTTTACATTCTTTGGATGTGGTAAGAGCTTTGAAATATTATGTTGAGGCTACTAAAGATTTGAGAAAGACTTCTAAGTTTATTATTTTTTTCTGGTTCCAGAAAAGGTCAGAAAGACACTGCCATTTCTTTGGTATCTTTTTTGAAACTTCTGATTCACAAAGCTTATTTGGAGGCGGTGCAGTCTCCGCCTCAGAGAATAACAGCTCATTCTACAAGATCAGTTGCCACATATTGGGCTTTCAAGAATGAAGCTTCAGTTGATCAAATCTGCAAAGCAGCCACTTAGTTTTCTTTGCATACATTTACTAAATTTTACCATTTTGATGTTTTTGCTTCTTCTGAAGCAGCTTTTGGCAGAAAGGTTCTTCAGGCAGCTGTCTCAGTTTGATTTTAGTGCCTATGATTTGTTTTTTGAATTTTTAATAAAACTTAATTATATTTTTGGATTTAATTTCTCAGCGGAAATAGCTGTTTTTATTTTATCCCTCTACTCGCGGACTTGTTGGGTATTCTATCCCATCCGTAAATAGCTCATGGACTCTCGCCACCGATATGAAAGAAAACCTAATTTATGTAAGAACTTTCCTGATAAATTCATTTATTTCATGGTGGCGAGAGTCTATGAGACCCACCCATTTTTTGGGGGTTATGATTTTCTGTATAAAGCACATTATTTATCCTGTTCCGCTTTTTATGCTTTTACTCCTTATACACCTCACTAACTTGGCTATACGTTAAAGGTACAGTCTACACCAGAATATTTATTGTTTCAAAAGATAGATAATCCCTTTATTACCCATTCCCTAGTTTTCCACAACCAACACAGTTATATAAATACACTTTTTACCTCTCTGATTGCCTTGTATCTAAGCCTCTGGAAACTGCCCCCTTATTTCATTTCTTTTGACAGACATCCATTTTCGCCAATCAGAGTTAGCTCACCTGAACTCTGAGTGCGTGAGCACAGAGTTATCTATATGACATACATGAACTAACACCCTCTACTGGTGAAAAACTGTCAAAATGCCCTGGGAGAAGAGGCGACCTTCAAGGGCTTAGAAATTAGCATATGACCCTCCTAGGTTTAGCTTTCAACTAAAAATATCAAAAGAAAAAAGCAAAATTGGTGATAAAAGTAAATTGGAAAATTGTTTAAAATTACATTCTCTATCTGAATCATGAAAGTTTATTTTGGACTAGACTGTCCCTTTAATTTGAGGTATGAGTGAGGTGGGAGGTGTATTTATAGGCATTTGAGGTTTGGGAAACTTTGTCCCCTCCTGGTAGGAATGTATATCCCATCAGTAACTAACTCGTAGACTCTCGCCACCATGAAATAAATGGATTTATCAGGTAAGTTCTTACATAAATTAGGTTTTTTTGTGCAACAGACCGATGACAAACCTAAGAAATATACTTCATATAAATTTGTCTCATGCCTAACACTCAGGCAATATTTTGTTTTGTTTTTTAAATACGAATATTTTTGTGATAATGGCTTACAAATTTAATATTTGTATGACGTCATGAGTGCAACAAATGTCTATTCTTTTCTCAGTTCTTTACTCAAAATGTACTAATACACTGTACACAATCCCATTTGATTTGTTAAACTTAAGTAACTTACTAGATAATAACTGTGGGTGATGTTCTTAATGTAAGTGGTGCCATTGGTTTAGGCAGTAAATCTGACTTATTTTTTTCCTCTTTTCACCTGCCTTTTCTCTACTCTTGGCTACACAGTAAAGCTGTAAAGAGAGCGAAATTAGTTTGGGGGAGTTTTGCCGTTTCCACCAGCTTCAGCATTGACATCATCCCAAAAGTGCGTCATAAGAAAATTACATATCCCACCCTGTCAGCTCCTTAAAAGGATAAATTACCAGCAATACTTAATTATCCTAAACTTGAAAGAGTTGACATTTTAATGCACTAGAATTGAAGAGACCCAAAAGAACAGCATTTAGTGTTTGGGGAGATGTAACCTTTCTTGTAATTAAAGATTATTTACAGTGTGCAAACTTATGTAGCTGTTCGTTTTAGATTGTATCACAATAGTGACTTTTTACATTCAGAGCATGCCTTTCAGAGCATTATGTAGAACAATATTATTTATGTCAATTTTGAGGGGGGCCTAAAAACATAATTATTGACTTCCCATTTATATAAAAAGGTTCAGTTTAATGGGGGGGGTGGTCTTTGTTTTTTTCCTTTAGGAATGGAACCCAAGCTTAAACCATATTTCTTTCATACATGTGCTAAGAGTCCACGATCCATTACTTTTGGGAATTACTCTTCCCTGCCTTTAGGAGGAGGCAAAGATTCTCAAACCCCAAGAGCTCTATAAAGCCCCTCCCACTTCACTGGTAACTCAGTCTCGTCTTTGCCTCCGCTGGAGAAAGGTGAAGAAAGATGATGTGCATTTGATTCTTCAGTGAGAGGGGTACTCTATTTGAGTTCTTGAAGGAGAGGGATGTATTTGAAATATGAGTAGTGGTATATTTTTCACCTGTTGTAGCAGGGACTAGACCTTTGCCTCTTCCTGTTGGATCGTTGATATAATCCAATTCCATATCCTCTGCTGTTATGTTTCAGCACTAGTTTTAGCTTTTTATTATTTTAACACTCTTTAAGCCTCTTAAGTTATTTTATAATATATTTGTTATATTTATGTATATATCCTTGGGACAGTTATATACATTTTTGTAATTCCCATTTAAAATACTTTGTTTTTAAACTTTTTTAACGTTCTCCAACGTTTTATGAGTATATTTGTAAACGCACGCCCGGTTTTGCACGCGTACATTTTTAGATTCCTGTGCGCGCTTTCAAACCTGCATGCTTTGGTGTGGTAACGTACATAATTTTGGCGCCCTTTTTCCTTTATAAGACTTCAGGTTGATGCGTGCTCCCTCTCTTCTTTTGTTCTCTATCTGGGTGTCGGGATTCCTCAGTGCTATCGCCTTTATAATTTTGTAAGTTTTTAAGAGTTACTTTCAGAGGGGGTAAGTTTTTTTGAATCATGATTTTTCCGAATCATGGTTTTTCCAGGCAATCTTTTTTAGTTTTCCTAGGATTTTGCAATTTTTGCAGGACGTTTTGGATAAGGGTTTATTCACCAGTTCTTTGAAGGGTCATATTTCTGCTCTTTATATTTTGTTCCACAGAAAGATTGCTAATCTTACTGACATTAATGGTTTTGTTGAGGCTTTGGCCAGAATTAAAACTTTTATTAAACCAATTTCTCCTCTCTGCAATCTAAATTGGGTTTTGAAGATTTTGCAGGCTTCTCCATTTGAGCCTATGCATAAAGTGGATATTAAGCTTCTTTTTTAGATGGTTTAGTTTCTTTTGGCTATCTTTTCTGCCAGATGAGTCTAAATGATCTGCTCTTTCTTGTGATTCTCCTTATTTATTTTTCATTAGGATAAGGCAGTTTTATAGCCCATATTGGACTTCTTACTATAAGTTGGGAAATTGTTGTCTCTTCTTTGTGTCATAATCCCAATTGTTGTTAGAGCATTGACGTATTATATTGATCCTACTAAGGATTTCAAAAAGGGCAGAAAGTTTCTGATGTTTTCTTGGATGTTTTCTTGGATTCTTGGTTGAAACTTTTGATCCATAAGGCTTACTTAGAGGCAGGTCACCCTCCATCTAAATGGGTTACTGCTCATTCTACCAGGTCAGTTGCCACTTCTTGGGCTTTTAAGAATGAGGCTTCAGTTGACCAAATTTGCAAGGCAGCTACTTGGTCTTCTTTGCATACTTTTACTAAATTCTATCATTTTTATGTTTTTGCTTCTTCTGAGACAGCCTTTGGTAGGAAAGTCCTTCGGGCAGTTGTCTCAGGTTTATTTGTTTTTGCCTGTCTGTTGATTTTATTTGCATTAAAAAAAAAAAATTGTGTTTTGCCCTTTAGGTTCTTTTGGGGTTGTGGATTTAGTGTATGTACTGCCCTTTATGTCTCATTACTCGTGGACTCCACAGCTTGGGTATTAGTTCCCAGGAGTAATGGATTGTGGATTCTCACCACCAGTGTTTCCTCTAAGGCCAGTTTTGTGAGCAGCCCAGCAGCAAAACCATTAATTAGAGCAATTAGAAAACACTACACGATGCAGACTTCAAAGTGTAGTTCCCTTAGTAACTATTTACTGCTGGACCACTCACAGAACTGGCCTTAGAGGGAGCACTGCTCACCACATGTATGAAAGAAAATATAATTTATGCTTACCTGATAAATTAATTTCTTTCATGGTGGTGATAGTCCACAAGACTCCACCCTGTGTTTTCTTGGTGTTGGTTTATTTTTTTTGCACACATCTTTTTTCCCTGCTCCTTCTTTTTTTTTTTTTTTTTTTTTTTTGCTCTTATTTTATTTCCTACCCGTTATTGCTTGGCTATACGTCAGACTGAGTTACCAGTGAGATGGGAGCGGTTTTATATAGCTCTTGGGATTTGGGAGTCTCCTCCTAGTGGCAGGCAGAAAGTTATTTCCATGGATTGTGGACTCTAACCACAATGGAAGAAATTCATTTATCAGGTAAGCATTCATTTTTTGTTTATGAATTAGAATTCATCATTCTTCTAATTACTAGTGGGAACATTTTTTTTTTTACCCCTATGGGATATGAAGAATAATCCTAAGGACACATCTACTTAAATGCAGACAACATCTAAAAAAGAAGCTGTGTCTGCTTTAAGTCCCTAGCACCTCCATGCCTAAACCTAAGGTCACTGATGTTCCAATAAATTATGTTCCACTCCTTCCTCTACTAGGTAAGTTGAAGCTTTTTTTATTTTATTTTTTAGCAGAACATCCAGATCCCTTACTAAACTAGATTGTTTCTGGGGATTGTTATTAAGGCTTCCTTGGGTTGCAAAGCATGCTGTGAGTGGCAAAATATCATGACCACAGATAATTTCAAATTGCTGCAGACTTATTTATTATTGGGCTTACTAAAGATATTACTCTTTCAATTATTTGGGCTGTCATTTCTTCCTTAGACAGCATTCTCATAAAGACTGTGGGCCTGATGAACTAAAGCTCTCTGCTCTGGCCAGATTATCTAAGTCTTGTCAGTACTGTGAGGTCTCTCAAGGGTGGCTCTGAATGTGAAGGAGAAACCCCTACATCCACATTTGCAATATTTCTCTCCATGCCTGCAAGTGTTTGATCCTCAGGCCTTGTGTCTGCAGTTCGCATGCCTCTGGGGACTAAATTCAGCTAAAAGCTGCCTAGCTTCACATAGGTATGCTGCAAGCTTAGTAAACTGTATCAGTTTGTTTTGGTGTCCTCACATGCAGGTTTTGCAGTACCTCACACCCATCATAAGAACCTAGGGGTGTGTGAATGTTTCCATGCAATAAACATTGTACAAAACAAAAAAAGTAAATTTGCCAAGGTTTTAATTTAAACCAGTTTCAAAAACATATTCCTTTAAATGTTCATGCTATGGAATTAGATCAGTTTATGACCTTCATATGATAATTATTTTTACTCTTCTGCATCACTTTGTTTTTTGTTTTGGAACAATTCATTTTTTCGGTGTGTCTCGCTTTCAAAGTCAATGCCACTCTTCCAGCAGTCAGATATCAATGAACCCTTATCTGGGTATCCGTCTAAGGCATCCTCAGGAGTGTTATCATGCTTCCATGATGACTCAGGTTTTACAGTAAACTTTTTTTTTTTAATTTTTTTGAAGTCTTTAAATAAACCATTCCAGTTATTAGAGCTACTTACCTGACTTTGTAGACATTGCTCTCCAGTTGTCTCTGCATGTTATGGTTTGTTAAATTAGTCAATGGGGCAGGATGAGAATGCAGTAGATTTGCATTGTATCCTCATTTGGGTCAACATTTAGGGTTTTATAAGCTATTTGTATTCCAGGTTTCCAGAACTGGAAGGCAGTTTTATTACGCAAGCAAAATTATGAATCCACTGGTATTTTATCGATCTTTTCTGAATTATCCCTGTGTTTATTTCTCAAGGTCATTT